>NW_027253298.1:0-16574 GCF_044704955.1 Pristiophorus japonicus
GATCCCTCTCTCCCCTCACGTCTTTATCCAGCTTCACCGACAAATAGCACCCCTAATGTAGTGAGACATCCCAGGGCGATTCACAGGAGGGCTATTACGAGGCGACAAAAGTCGATACTGAGCCGCAGAAATTGACCAAAAGCTGGGTCAAAGAGGGAGGTTTATGAGAGAAAGACTCCCATTTATATAGCGCCTTTCTCGATCACCGGGCGTCCCAACGCACTTCACAGCCAATGAAGTACTTTTGTGAGTGTGGTCACTGTTGTATTGTGGGAAACGCGGCAGCTCAGTTTGCGCACAGCAAGCTCCCACACACAGCTCTCTCTATCTCTCTCTGTCTCTGTTGCTCTCTCTCTCTCTGTATCTCTCTTTCTCTCTCTCTCTCTCTCTCTCTCGCTCTCTGTCTCTCTCGCTCTCTCTCTGTCTCTCTCATTCTCCCTATGTCTCTCTCTTTCTCTCTCTCTCTGTCTCTCTTTCTCTCTCTCTCGGTCTCTCTCTTTCTCTCTCTCTCTCTCTCTGTCTCTCTTTCTCTCTCTCTCTTTCACTCTCTCTCTCTCTTTCGCTCTCTCTCTCTCTTTCTCTTTCTCTCTCTATCTGTGTCTCTCTCGCTCTCTCTTTCTCTCTCTCTCTTTCTCTCTCTCTCTCTCTCTCTCGCTCTCTGTCTCTCTCTATCTTTCTCTGTCTCTCTGTGTCTCTCTCACTCTCGCTCTCTTTCTCTCTCTCTCTCCTCTGTCTCTCTTTCTCTCTCTCTCTCTTTCACTCTCTCTCTCTCTTTCGCTCTCTCTCTCTCTCTTTCTCTTTCTCTCTCTATCTGTGTCTCTCTCGCTCTCTCTTTCTCTCTCTCTCTTTCTCTCTCTCTCTCTCTCTCTCGCTCTCTGTCTCTCTATCTTTCTCTGTCTCTCTGTGTCTCTCTCACTCTCGCTCTCTTTCTCTCTCTCTCTCTCACTCTCTGTCTCTCACTCTCTATCTCTCTCTCTCTGTCTCTCTCTCTCTTTCCCTCTCTCTCTGTCTCTCTCTCTCTTTCCCTCTCTCTCTGTCTCTCTCTCTGACTCTCTGTCTCTCTCTCTCTCTCTTTCGCTCTCTCTCTCTCTCTCTCTCTTGCTCTTTCTCTCTCTATCTGTGTCTCTCTCGCTCTCTCTTTCTCTCTCTCTCTTTCTCTCTCTCTCTCTCTCTCTCTCCCTCTTTGTCTCTCTCTGTCTTTCTCTGTCTCTCTCTGTGTCTCTCTCACTCTCTCTCTCTTTCTCTCTCTCTTTCTCTCTCACTCTCTTTCTTTCTCTCTCTCATTTTCTCTCTTTCTCGCTCTATCTGATTCTCTTTCTCTCTCTCTCTCTGTCTCTCTCTCACTCTCTGTCTCTCTCGCTCTCTATCTCTCTCTGTCTCTCTTTCTCTCTCTCTCTCTCTGTCTCTCTCTCTGACTCTCTCTCTCTCTCTTCTTTTTCTCTCTCTCTCTCTTTCTTTCTTCTCTATATATCTTCATACCCGCTGCCCCCCTCTCCACTCCCTCCATCTCCCCCGCAACCCCATTCCCCACTATCCTCTCCGCCCCACATCTTTGCAAAAAGCATTTAGCTGTAAAGGTGTTGGGGGAGAGGACTGGTGAGGGAACGGATGGTATACGCGTCCTTTAAGTTGTGTGGAGCCAGACTAATTGCTGGTCTCTGTTGAGTTCGTTGTATGGTCATCTGACAGAAAGACAAGCAGGTTCATAATGAAAGATCATAAGAACATAAGAAATAGGAGCAGGAGTCGGCCATTCGGCTCCTCGAGCCTGCTCCGCCATTTAATACGATCATGGCTGATCCGATCATGGACTCAGCTCCACTTCCCCGCCCGCTCCCCATAACCCTTCACTCCCTTATCGCTCAAAAATCTGTCTATCTCCACCTTAAATATATTCAATGTCCCAGCCTCCACAGCTCTCTGGGGCAGAGAATTCCACAGATTTACAACCCTCTGAGAGAAGAAATTCCTCCTCATCTCAGTTTTAAATGGGCGGCCCCTTATTCTAAGACCATGCCCCCTAGTTCTAGTCTCCCCCATCAGTGGAAACATCCTCTCTGCATCCACCTTGTCAAGCCCCCTCATAATCTGATACGTTTCCATAAGATCACCTCTCATTTTTCTGAATTTCAATGAGTAGAGGCCCAACCTACTCAACCTATCCTCATAAGTCAACCCCCTCATCCCCGGAATCAACCGAGTGAACCTTCTCTGAACTGCCTCCAAAGCAAGTATATCCTTTCGTAAATACGGAGACCAAAACTGCACGCAGTACTCCAGGTGTGGCCTCACCAATACCCTGTATAACTGTAGCAAGACTTCCCTGCTTTTATACTCCATCCCCTTTGCAATAAAGGCCAAGATACCATTGGCCTTCCTGATCACTTGCTGTACCTGCATACTATCCTTTTGTGTTTCATGCACCAGTACCCCCAGGTCCCGCTGTACTGCGGCACTTTGCAATCTTTCTCCATTTAAATAATAACTTGCTCTTTGATTTTTTTCTGCCACAGTGCATGATCTCACACTTTCCAACATTCTACTCCATCTGCCATATTCTTGCCCACTCACTTAGCCTGTCTATGTCCTTTTGCAGATTATTTGTGTCCTCCTCACACATTGCTTTTCCTCCCATCTTTGTATTGTCAGCAAACTTGGCTACGTTACACTCAGTCCCTTCATCCCAGTCGTTAATATAGATTGTAAATAGTTGGGGACCCAGCACTGATCCCTGTGACACCCCACTAGTTACTGGTTGCCAACCCGAGAATGACCCATTTATCCCGACTCTCTGTTTTCTGTTAGTTAGCCAATCCTCTATCCAGGCTAATATATTACCCCCAACCCCGTGAACTTTTATCTTGTGCAGTAACCTTTTATGTGGCACCTTGTTAAATGTCTTCTGGAAATCTAAATACACCACATCCACTGGTTCCCCTTTATCCACCCTGTTCATTACATCCTCAAAGAATTCCGGTAAATTTGTCAAACATGACTTCCCCTTCATAAATCCATGCTGACTCTGCCTGACCGAATTTTGCTTTTCCAAATGTCCTGCTACTGCTTCTTTAATAATGGACTCCAACATTTTCCCAACCACAGATGTTAGGCTAACTGGTCTATAGTTTCCTGCTTTCTGTCTGCCTCCTTTTTTAAATAGGGGCGTTACATTTGCAGTTTTCCAATCTGCTGGGACCTCCCCAGAATCCAGGGAATTTTGGTAAATTACAACCAATGTATCCACAATCCCTGCCGCTACTTCTCTTAAGACCCTGGGATACAAGCCATCAGGTCCAGGGGATTTATCTGCCTTCAGTCCCATTATCGTACTGAGTACCACCTCCTTAGTGATTGTAATTGTGTTAAGTTCCTCCCCCCTATAGCCCCTTGACTATCCACTGTCGGAATATTGTTAGTGTCCTCTACCGTAAAGTCTGATACAAAATATTTGTTCAGAGTTTCTGCTATCTCCATGTTCCCCATCACTAATTCCCCGGTCTCGTCCTCTAAGGGACCAACATTTACTTTAGCCACTCTTTTCCTTCTAATATACCTGTAGAAACTCTTGCTATCTGTATTTATATTTTGTGCTAGTTTACTTTCATAGTCTATCTTCCCTTTCTTAATCATTTTTTTAGTTGTTCTTTGCTGGCTTTTAAAAGTTTCCCAATCTTCTGCCCTCCCACTAGTTTTGGCCACTCTGTATTCCCTTGTTTTTAATTGGATACCGTCCTTTATTTCTTTAGTTAGCCACGGGTGTCTAATCTTTTCTCTAACACCCTTTCCTCCTCACTGGAATATATTTTTCTTGAGAGTTGTGAAGTATCTCCTTAAATGTACACCACTGTTCATCAACCGTCCTACACTTTGAGAGTTGTGAAATATCTACTCCTATTTTCGATATTTCTATGCTTCACCACACGGACTGCAGCGGTTCAAAGTATTATTTAAATGGTGATGGGAAGTGTGGATGTACAGAGGGACCTGGGTGTCCCTGTACACCAGTCACTGAAAGCAAACACGCAGGTGCAGCAAGCAGTTTGGAAGGCAAATGGTATGTTGGCCTTCATTGCAAGAGGGTTTGATTACAGGAGCGAGGAAGTCTTACTGCAGTTATACAGGGCCTTGGTGAGACCGCACCTGGAGTATTGTGAGCAGTTTTGGTCTCCTTACCTAAGGAAGGATATACTTGCCGTAGAGGGAGAGCAGCGAAGGTTCACCAGACTGATTCCTGGGAGGGCAGGACTGCCGTATGAGGAGAGATTGGGTCGACTGGGCCTGTATTCACTGGAGTTTAGAAGAATGAGAGGGGATCTCATTGAAATGTATAAAATTCTGACGGGGTTGGACAGACTGGATGTGGGGAGGATGTTTCCCCGGGGCTGGGAAGTCTAGAACAAGGGCTCACACAGTCTCAGGATAAGGGGGAGGAAATTTAGGAGCGAGATGAGGAGAAATGTTTTCACTCCGAGGGAGGTGAACCTGTGGAATTCTCTACCACAGAAAGCTGTGGAGGCCAAGTCACTGAATATATTTAAGAGGGGGATAGAGAGATTTCTAGACACAAAAGGCATCAAGGGGTATGGGGAGAAAGCGGGAATATGGTGTTGAGATAGAGGATCACCCATGATCATATTGAATGGCGGTGCAGGCTCGAGAGGCCGAATGGCCTCCTGTATGACTCAGAGACATGGACCATGTACAGTAGACATCTCAAGACACTGGAGAAATACCACCAACGATGTCTCCGCAAGATCCCGCAAATCCCCTGGGAGGACAGACGCACCAACGTTAGCGTCCTCGACCAGGCCCAACATCCCCAGCATCGAAGCACTGACCACACTCGACCAGCTCCGCTGGGCAGGGCCACATTGTCCGCATGGTTCCCCCAGACACGAGACTCCCAAAGCAAGCGCTCTACTCGGAACTCTTTCACGGGCAAACGGGCCAAAGGTGGGCAGAGGAAACGTTACAAGGGACCCACCCTCAAAGCCTCTCTGATATAAAGTGCAACATCCCCACCGACACCTGGGAGTCCCTGGGCCCAAAGACCAGTCCGCCCGGAGTGGAGGGAGTGCATCCGGGAGGGCGCTGAGCACCTCGAGTCTCGTCGCCGAGAGCGTGCAGAAACCAAGCGCAGGCAGCGGAAGGAGCGTGCGGCAAACCAGTCCCACCCTCCCCTTCCCTCAACGTCTATCTGTCCCACCTGTGACAGGGACTGTGGTTCCCGTATTGGGCTGTTCGGCCACCGAAGGACTCGTGTTTAGAGTGGAAGCAAGTCTTCCTCGATTCCGAGGCACTGCCTGTGATGATGACGATCACTCCTTAAATACGGAGACCAAAACTCTACGCAGTACTCCAGCTGTGGCCTCTCCAACGCCCTGCACAGTTGTAGCAGGACTTCCCCAACTTTTATACACCACGCCCTTACAACATTAAAGGTGCCGTGAAGATTCGAGCGATTGTTACGTCACCTTGAGCAGAGCAGCTCATGACTCACGGCCCTGAGCCAGGGATCTGACCCACACACAGGGACAACGTTTGATGGGGGGGCGGATGTCTGCCTGAGAGGGGTGTGGACAGGGCTCGAGTGGCAAGGAGCTCGGACTCCTAATGAGGGCCAGATGCTCAGGAGTCTGAGGCCATTAAGAGCCCGTCTGATGGGCTTCCCCTCCTGTGAGTAAACAGGTTCACCAAACACACGTCACATTGCTCTCAGAGCTCGTTCAGAAGGAAAGTGGAAAGTACTCGGATTTATATAGCGCCTTTCACGACCACCGCACGTCCCAAAGTGCTTTACAGCCAATGAAGTACTTTTTTGGGAGTGCACTGACTGTTGTAATGTGGGAAACGCCAATTTGCGCACAGCAAGCTCCCACCCACAGCGATGTGATAATGACCCGGATCGTCTGTTTCAGTGATGTTGGTCGAGGGATAAATATTGGCCCCAGGACACTGGGGAGAACTCTTTTACAGCGCTCCCTCAGTACTGCCCCTCCGACAGTGCGGCGCTCCCTCAGTACTGGCCCTCCGACAGTGCGGCGCTCCCTCAGTACTGCCACTCTGACAGTGTGGTGCTCCCTCAGTACCGCCCCTCCGACAGTGCGGCGCTCCCTCAGTACAGCCCCTCCGACAGTGCGGCGCTCCCTCAGTACTGCCCCTCCGACAGTATGGCGCTCCCTCAGTACTGTCCCTCCGACAGTGCGGCGCTCCCTCAGTACAGCCCCTCCGACAGTGCGGCGCTCCCTCAGTACTGCCCCTCCGACAGTATGGCGCTCCCTCAGTACTGTCCCTCCGACAGTGCGGCGCTCCCTCAGTACTGCCCCTCCGACAGTATGGCGCTCCCTCAGTACTGCCCCTCCGACAGTGCGGCGCTCCCTCAGTACTGCCCCTCCGACAGTGCGGGGCTCCCTCAGTACTGTCCCTCCAACAGTCGATTATCTTTTTAAGGCTGTTTATGGGAGCTTGCTGTGCACAAATTGGCTGCCGAGTTTCCTACATTACAACCATGACTACAATTTAGAAAAAAAATGCACGATCTCTTTGCATGGTGGAGCAGGCTCGAGGAACTGAATGGCCTCCTCCTGTTCCTAATGTAACCGGCTCGAGCGGCTGAACGGCCTCCTCCTGTTCCTAATGTAACAGGCTCGAGGGCTGAATGGCCTCCTGTTCCTAATGTAACAGGCTCGAGGGTCTGAATGGGCCTCCTCCTGTTCCTAATGTAACAGGCTCGAGGGGCTGAATGGCCTCCTCCTGTTCCTAATGTAACAGGCTCGAGGGGCTGAATGGCCTCCTCCTGTTCCTAATGTAACAGGCTCGAGGGGCTGAATGGCCTCCTCCTGTTCCTGATGTAACAGGCTCGAGGGGCTGAATGGGCCTCCTCCTGTTCCTGATGTAATTGCTCCCTCGTATATGGTACTGTTCACAATATTGTCTTCATCAAATAAAATCTCTTTAACGAGGTGTGAATGGAAATTCCATGGCTTTTACTGCACTTTGGAACTTATTTAAAGTCACACAATTATTCGGTAAGTTGATCTCAATGTACGATAGACACATTTCAACATCGAATCGCTCGAGAAACGATTATAAATGGTGGGGCCGAAAGGAGTGGGGGGAATTCTGAAAACAGAATTTGACACCGAGCCACACAAGGAGAAATTAGGGACAGGTGACCAAAAGCTTGCTCAAAGAGGGAGGTTTTAAGGAGCGTCTTGAAGGAGGAGAGAGAGAGAGGTGGAGAGGTTTAGGGAGGGAGTTCCAGAGCTTGGGGCCCAGGCAACAGAAGGCACGGCCACCGATGGTTGAGCGATTATAATCAGGGATGGTCAGGAGGGCAGAATTAGAGGAGCGCAGAGATCTCGGGGGGGTTGTGGGGCTGGAGGGGGTTACAGAGATAGGGAGGGGTGTAGGGGCTGGAGGAGGTTACAGAGATAGGGAGGGGTGTCGGGGCTGGAGGAGGTTACAGAGATAGGGAGGGATGTAGGGGCTGGAGGTTACAGAGATAGGGAGGGGTGTATGGGCTGGAGGAGGTTACAGAGTTAGGGAGGGATGTAGGGGCTGGAGGGGGTTACAGAGATCGGGATGGGTGTAGGGGCTGGAGGAGGTTACAGGGATAGGGAGGGGTGTAGGGGCTGGAGGGGGTTACAGAGTTAGGGAGGGGTGTAGGGGCTGGAGGGGGTTACAGAGATAGGGAGGGGTGTAGGGGCTGGAGGAGGTTATAGAGTTAGGGAGGGGTGTAGGGGCTGGAGGGGGTTACAGAGATAGGGAGGGGTGTATGGGCTGGAGGAGGTTACAGAATTAGGGAGGGGTGTAGGGGCTGGAGGGGGTTACAGAGTTAGGGAGGGGTGTAGGGGCTGGAGGAGGTTACAGAGTTAGGGAGGGATGTAGGGGCTGGAGGGGGTTACAGAGATAGGGATGGGTGTAGGGGCTGGAGGGGGTTACAGAGATAGGGAGGGGTGTAGGGGCTGGAGGAGGTTATAGAGTTAGGGAGGGGTGTAGGGGCTGGAGGGGGTTACAGAGATAGGGAGGGGTGTATGGGCTGGAGGAGGTTACAGAGTTAGGGAGGGGTGTAGGGGCTGGAGGGGGTTACAGAGTTAGGGAGGGGTGTAGGGGCTGGAGGGGGTTACAGAGATAGGGAGGGGTGTAGGGGCTGGAGGAGGTTATAGAGTTAGGGAGGGGTGTAGAGGCTGGAGGGGGTTACAGAGATAGGGAGGGGTGTATGGGCTGGAGGAGGTTACAGAGTTAGGGACGGGTGAAGGGGCTGGAGGAGGTAACAGAGATAGGGAGGGGTGTATGGGCTGGAGGAGGTTACAGAGATAGGGAGGGGTGAAGGGGCTGGAGGAGGTAACAGAGATAGGGAGGGGCGTGGAGGCCATGGAGGGATTTGTAAACAAGGATAAAAATTTTGAAATCGAGGCGTTGCTTAACCGGGAGCCAATGTAGGTCAGCGAGCACAGGGGGTGATGGGTGAGTGGGACTCGGTGCGAGTTAGGACATGGGGCAGTGAGCACAGGGGGTGATGGGTGAGTGGGACTCAGTGCGAGTTAGGACACGGGGCAGTGAGCACAGGGGGTGATGGGTGAGTGGGACTGGGTGTGAGTTAGGACACGGGGCAGTGAGCACAGGGGGTGATGGGTGAGTGGGACTGGGTGTGAGTTAGGACACGGGGCAGTGAGCACAGGGGGTGATGGGTGAGTGGGACTGGGTGCGAGTTAGGACACGGGGCAGTGAGCACAAGGGGTGATGGGTGAGTGGGACTGGGTGTGAGTTAGGACACGGGGCAGTGAGCACAAGGGGTGATGGGTGAGTGGGACTGGGTGCGAGTTAGGACACGGGGTCAGTGAGCACAGGGGGTGATGGGTGAGCGGGTCCCGGTGTGAGTTCGGACACGGGGACAGCTGAGTTTTGGATCACCTCGAGTTTACGTCGGGTAGAATGTGGAGGCCGGCCAGGAGTGCGTTGGAATAGTCAAGTCTGGAGGTAACGGGGGCACGGATGAGGGTTTCAGCAGCGGATGAGCTGAGGCAGGGGGCGGAGACGGGCGATGTTACGGAGGGTGGAAACAGGCGGGTTTAGTTATGCTGCGGGATATGTGGCCGGAAGCTCATTTCAGGGTCAGATATAACACCCAGGTGGCGAACAGTCTGGTTCAGCCTCAGAAAGGAGTTGGGGAGAGGGGGGGAGTCGGGGGCTGGGGAACGGAGTTTGTGTGTTCGGGGGGGGGGGGAACCGAACACAATGGCTTCGGTCTTTCCCCCAATATTCAATTTCTGCTCATGCGGAACTGGGTTGCCTGGAACAAAACAGTCTGACAATTTCAGGGAGACCACGGAGGGCGTTTTGAGAGAAGTGGTGAACATAGAAATTTACAGGACAGAAGGAGGCCATTCCGGCCCATCGTGTCCCCACCGGCCGACACAGAGCCACACGGCCCTCGGTCAGCAGCCCTGAAGGTTACACAAACCCACGAACAATGACGGAAAGGCAAAGGGCACCCAGCCCAACCAGTCCGCCCCACACAACTGCGACACCCCTTGCACTGAAACATTCTACACTCCACCCCAACCGGAGCCCATGTGATCTCCTGGGAGAGGCAAAAACCAGATAAACACCCAGGCCAATTTAGGGAGAATAAAATCTGGGAAAATTCCTCTCCGACCCATCCAGGCGATCGACACTAGTCCAGGAGATCACCCTGGCCGTATTCGATTCCCTGCAGTACTTACCATTAATATCTGCTCCGTCCAACAAAAGGTCATCCAGTCTAATCCCAATTACCAGCTCTAGGTCTGTAACCCTGCAGGTTACTGCACTTTAAGGGCCCATCCAACCATCTCTTAAAAGTGGTGAGAGTTTCTGCATCCACCACTCTTCCAGGCAGCGAGTTCCAGATCCCCACAACCCTCTGCGTAAAGAAGCCCCCCTCAAATCCCCTCTAAACCTTCCACCAACCTCCGTAAAACTATGCCCCCTCATTATAGACCCCTCCACCAATGGAAATAGACCCTTACTATCCACTATGTCCAGGACCCTCAATATTTTGTACACCTCAATGAGGTCTCCTCTCAACCTCCTCTGTTCCAATGAGAACAAAACCCAGCCAGTGTCGTCAGTCAGCAGTGTAACAAGAGCAGTCATTGGCGACGAGATCCAACACCGCCTCCAGTGCGCCAGTGCAGCCTTCAGTCGCCTGAGGAAAAGAGTGTTTGAAGACCAGACCCTCAAATCCACCACCCAGCTCATGGTCTACAGGGCTGTAGTGATACCCGCCCTCCTGTATGGCTCAGAGACACGGACCGTGTACAGTAGGTATCTCACCCCCAGCTCATGGTCTACAGGGCTGTAGTGATACCCGCCCTCCTGTATGGCTCAGAGACATGGACCATGTACAGTAGACACCTCAAGTCGCTGGAGAAATACCACCAACGATGTCTCCGCAAGATCCTGCAAATCCCCCGGGAGGACAGACGCACCAACGTTAGCGTCCTCGACCAGGCCCAACATCCCCAGCATCGAAGCACTGACCACACTCGACCAGCTCCGCTGGGCAGGGCCACATTGTCCGCATGGTCCCCCAGACACGAGACTCCCCAAAGCAAGCGCAATACTCGGAACTCCTTCACGGGCAAACGGGCCAAAGGTGGGCAGAGGAAACGTTGCAAGGGAGCACCCTCAAAGCCTCCTTTGATAAAGTGCAACGTCCCAATCTTGAATATTGTGTACAGTTTTGGTCTCCTAATCTGAGGAAGGCCATTCTTGCTATTGAGGGAGTGCAGCGAAGGTTCACCAGACTGATTCCCAGGATGGCAGGACTGACATATGAAGAAAGACTGGATCGACTGGGCTTATATTCACTGGAATTTAGAAAGATGAGAGGGGATCTCATAGAAACATATAAAATTCTGACGGGACTGGATAGGTTAGATGCAGGAAGAATGTTCCCGATGTTGGGGAAGTCCAGAACCAGGGGTCACAGTCTAAGGATAAGGGGTAAGCCATTTAGGACCGAGATGAGGAGAAACTTCTTCACCCAGAGAGTGGTGAACCTGTGGAATTCTCTACCGCAGAAAGTTGTTGGGGCCAGTTCGTTGGATATATTCAAAAGGGAGTTAGATGTGGCCCTTACGGCTAAAGGGATCAGGGGGTATGGAGAGAAAGCAGGAATGGGGTACTGAAGTTGCATGATCAGCCATGATCATATTGAATGATGGTGCAGGCACGAAGGGCCAAATGGCCTCCTCCTGCACCTATTTTCTATGTTTCTACGTTTCTATGACACCTGGGAGTCCCCGGCCCAAAGACCAGTCCGCCCTAAGTGGAGGAAGTGCATCCGGGAGGGCGCTGAGCACCTCGAGTCTCGTCGCCGAGAGCGTGCAGAAACCAAGCGCAGGCAGCGGAAGGAGCGTGCGGCAAACCAGTCCCACCCTCCCCTTCCCTCAACGTCTATCTGTCCCACCTGTGACAGGGACTGTGGTTCCCCATATTGGACTGTTCAGCCACCTAAGGACTCGTGTTTAGAGTGGGAAGCAAGTCTTCCTCGATTCCGAGGGGCTGCCGGCGGAAACTGTTTGCGTGGCGAGAGACAAGTTCGACATTGCGTCTGTCTTTATACCTCCCAGCCCTGCCCCCCCGCCTCTCCCGGGGCCCCCCCGTGTCCCTGCTTACCTCCTGTAGTTACCTCGTTACTTGTTTGATCACTGACTGCCGGAGGCACATTGCGGACTTTGAGGCGGGGGGGCGGGTGGAGGCCAGTGAGGGGAAGCCTCTGCCATCTCCCAGGGCAACACGGAACGATTGTTCTTGAAATATTTCAAGACACAAAGGTTGAGGGGATCACTGGTTCGCAGTTCCTCCTACACCTTACACCTGGCTGTCAAGAGGTAATTACAGGGTGTGGGGCGGGGAGAGAGAGAGCGGGAGGGAGTGCTCGAGAGAGTTTAATAACCCAAACATTCAGGCCAGCAGCTATTCCGTGAGAATGGGCAGGCAGCAGTTCAACAGATAGGCCAACAGCTTGATGCATGGCTCTTCAATTATCCCCTCCTTGGTTTAGGAGACCTTCGAAGTTCAACCGTCCAGCAGTCATCATCAGAGGCAGTCCCTCGGAATCGAGGGAGACTTGCTTCCACTCTTAACACGAGTCCTTAGGTGGCTGAACAGCCCAATACGGGAACCACAGAGAGTTGTTGGGGCCAGTTCGTTGGATATATTCAAAAGGGAGTTAGATGTGGCCCTTACGGCTAAAGGGATCAGGGGGTATGGAGAGAAAGCGGGAATGGGGTACTGAGGGAATGATCAGCCATGATCATATTGAATGGTGGTGCAGGCTCGAAGGGCCGAATGGCCTGCTCCTGCACCTATTTTCTGTGTTTCTTCGTTACAGGATGGAGTTCGGGATCTGGAATATCAGGTCCTTCATCGAAACACCTGTGAACTGATTGAACTCGGCCTGCGATGACGAGAGATGCAAGTTTGCCGCACACCGGCTGACCACTGGCAGCGAGCGGTATAACTGCATTCCTGCATGGCTGTTCCTGTGAGATGGGTTGGACTTTTTCTGTGACGGGGCGGGTGTTGGGGGAGGGTTTGTTGTCTGTCACGTGGCAATTGGGCAGAAGGGAGAGCGAGAGAGACAGGGAGAGACTGATTGAAGTGGAGTCCACAGCTGTTCGACTCTCCACCCTGAGCATCCTGTCATTAAAAGTTGCATTACCACCATAATTGTGTGTGGCTGTGGGGGGGAGGTTATTTTGAGGTTTTTGTGCAAGTGCTTTGCTGGGAGCAATTTCCCCTTCACTTCCTCTCTCCTCTCTCTCCTGACCCAGCTCCCTCCCGCCCATCATCACAGGCAGTCCCTCGGAACCGAGGAAGACTTGCTCCCACTCTAAACACGAGTCCTCAGGTGGCTGAACAGCCCAATACGGGGAACCACAGTCCCTGTCACAGGGTGGGACAGACAGACGTTGAGGGAAGGGGAGGGTGGGACTGGTTTGCCGCACGCTCCTTCCGCTGCCTGCGCTTGGTTTCTGCACGCTCTCGGCGACGAGACTCGAGGTGCTCAGCGCCCTCCCGGATGCACTCCCTCCACTTAGGGCGGACTGGTCTTTGGGCCCAGGGACTCCCAGGTGTGGGTGGGGATGTTGCACTTTATCAGCGAGGCTTTGAGGGTGGTCCCTTGTAACGTTCCCTCTGCCCACCTTTGGCCCGTTTGCCCGTGAAGGAGTTCCGAGTAGAGCGCTCGATTTGGGGAGTCTCGTGTCTGGGGGACCATGCGGACAATGTGGCCCTGCCCAGCGGAGCTGGTCGAGTGTGGTCAGTGCTTCGATGCTGGGGATGTTGGCCTGGTCGAGGACGCTAACGTTGGTGCGTCTGTCCTCCCGGGGGATTTGCAGGATCTTGCGGAGACAGCGTTGGTGGTATTTCTCCAGCGACTCGAGGTGTCTACTGTACATGGTCCATGTCTCTGAGCCATACAGGAGGGCGGGTATCACTACAGCCCTGTAGACCATGAGCTCGCTGGTGGATTTGAGGGCCTGGTCTTGCCCCCAGTGCAGCCACCCTCGTTCAACATCTCTGACATTCACCAACCATGGACCTCAGCTCATACAAATCTCCTGAACACCACCGTATCCCTCACTCGCACCGAGACCCACTCACCCATCACTCCTTCCGCATCCCCGCATCGTGTGCTCGCAGACCTACACTGGCTCCCGGTCCGCCAACGCCTCGAGTTTTATCGTTCTCTCTCATCCTCATCCTCAAATCACACCTCCCTATCTCTGGAACCTCCTCCAGCCCCCTACACCCCTCCCTATCTCTGTAACCTCCTCCAGCCTCTACACCCCTCCCTATCTCTGGAACCTCCTCCAGCCCCCTACACCCCTCCCTATCTCTGTAACCTCCTCCAGCCCCTACACCCCTCCCTATCTCTGTAACCCCCTCCAGCCCCCTACACCCCTCCCTATCTCTGAAACCTCCTTCAGCCCCCTACACCACTCCCTATCTCTGTAACCTCCTCCAGCACCCTACACCCCTCCCTATCTCTGTAACCTCCTCCAGCCCCTACACCCCTCCCTATCTCTGTAACCTCCTCCAGCACCCTACACCCCTCCCTATCTCTGTAACCTCCTCCAGCCCCCTACACCCCTCCCTATCTCTGTAACCTCCTCCAGCCCCTACACCCCTCCCTATCTCTGTAACCTCCTCCAGCCCCCTACACCCCTCCCTATCTCTGTAACCCCCTCCAGCCCCCTACACCCCTCCCTATCTCTGGAACCTCCTCCAGCCCCTACACCCCTCCCCATCTCTGTAACCCCCTCCAGCCCCCTACACCCCTCCCTATCTCTGAAACCTCCTTCAGCCCCCTACACCACTCCCTATCTCTGTAACCTCCTCCAGCCCCTACACCCCTCCCTATCTCTGGAACCTCCTCCAGCCCCCTACACCCCTCCCTATCTCTGTAACCTCCTCCAGCCTCTACACCCCTCCCTATCTCTGGAACCTCCTCCAGCCCCCTACACCCCTCCCTATCTCTGTAACCTCCTCCAGCCCCTACACCCCTCCCTATCTCTGTAACCTTCTCCAGCCCCTACACCCCTTCCTATCTCTGTAACCCCCTCCAGCCCCCTACACCCCTCCCTATCTCTGTAACCCCCTCCAGCTCCTACACCCCTCCCTATCTCTGTAACCTCCTCCAGCCCCTACACCCCTCCCTATCTCTGGAACCTCCTCCAGCCCCCTACACCCCTCCCTATCTCTGTAACCCTCTCCAGCCCCTACACCCCTCCCTATCTCTGTAACCTCCTCCAGCCCCTACACCCCTCCCTATCTCTGTAACCCCCTCCAGTCCCCTCGCCCCTCCCTATCTCTGTAACCTCCTCCAGCCCCTACACCCCTCCCTATCTCTGTAACCTCCTCCAGCCCCTACACCCCTCCCTATCTCTGTAACCTCCAGCCCCTACACCCCTCCCTATCTCTGTAACCTCCAGCCCCGACACCCCTCCCTATCTCTGTAACCTCCTCCAGCCCCTACACCCCTCCCTATCTCTGTAACCTCCTCCAGCCCCTACACCCCTCCCTATCTCTGTAACCTCCTCCAGCCCCCTACATCCCTCCCTATCTCTGTAACCCCCTCCAGCCCCTACACCCCTCCCTATCTCTGTAACCTCCTCCAGCCCCTACACCCCTCCCTATCTCTGTAACCTCCAGCCCCTACACCCCTCCCTATCTCTGTAACCTCCAGCCCCTACACCCCTCCCTATCTCTGTAACCCCCTCCAGCCCCTACACCCCTCCCTATCTCTGTAACCTCCTCCAGCACCCTACACCCCTCCCTATCTCTGTAACCTCCTCCAGCCCCCTACACCCCTCCCTATCTCTGTAACCTCCTCCAGCCCCTACACCCCTCCCTATCTCTGTAACCTCCTCCAGCCCCCTACACCCCTCCCTATCTCTGTAACCCCCTCCAGCCCCCTACACCCCTCCCTATCTCTGGAACCTCCTCCAGCCCCTACACCCCTCCCTATCTCTGTAACCCCCTCCAGCCCCCTACACCCCTCCCTATCTCTGTAACCCCCTCCAGCCCCTACACCCCTCCCTATCTCTGTAACCCCCTCCAGCCCCTACACCCCTCCCTATCTCTGTAACCCCCTCCAGCCCCTACACCCCTCCCTATCTCTGAAACCTCCTTCAGCCCCCTACACCACTCCCTATCTCTGTAACCTCCTCCAGCCCCTACACCCCTCCCTATCTCTGGAACCTCCTCCAGCCCCCTACACCCCTCCCTATCTCTGTAACCTCCTCCAGCCTCTACACCCCTCCCTATCTCTGGAACCTCCTCCAGCCCCCTACACCCCTCCCTATCTCTGTAACCTCCTCCAGCCCCTACACCCCTCCCTATCTCTGTAACCTTCTCCAGCCCCTACACCCCTTCCTATCTCTGTAACCCCCTCCAGCCCCCTACACCCCTCCCTATCTCTGTAACCCCCTCCAGCTCCTACACCCCTCCCTATCTCTGTAACCTCCTCCAGCCCCTACACCCCTCCCTATCTCTGGAACCTCCTCCAGCCCCCTACACCCCTTTCTATCTCTGTAACCCCCTCCAGTCCCTACACTCCTCCCTATCTCTGTAACCCCCTCCAGCCCCTACACCCCTCCCTATCTCTGTAACCTCCTCCAGCCCCTACACCCCTCCCTATCTCTGTAACCTCCTCCAGCCCCTACACCCCTCCCTATCTCTGTACCCTCCTCCAGCCCCCGACACCCCTCCCTATCTCTGTAACCCTCTCCAGCCAATGCAACCCTCCTGTCAGAGGGGCAGTACTGAGCGAGTGCCGCACTGTCGGAGGGGCAGTACTGAGGGAGTGCCGCACTGTCGGAGGGGCAGTACTGAGGGAGTGCCGCACTGTCGGAGGGGCAGTACTGAGGGAGCGCCGCACTGTCGGAGGGGCAGTACTGAGGGAGTACCGCACTGTCGGAGGGGCAGTACTGAGGGAGAGCCGCACTGTCGGAGGGGCAGTACTGAGGGAGTGCCGCACTGTCGGTGGGGCAGGTACTGAGGGAGTTAAAGCTGAT
>NW_027253299.1:0-7500 GCF_044704955.1 Pristiophorus japonicus
CCCACCCCACCTCTTTCTCTCTCCCCCCCACCCCACCTCTTTCTCTCTCCCCCCCACCCCACCTCTTTCTCTCTCCCCCCCACCCCACCTCTTTCTCTCTCCCCCACCCCACCTCTTTCTCTCTCCCCCCACCCCACCTCTTTCTCTCTCCCCCCCACCCCACCTCTTTCTCTCTCCCCCCCACCCCACCTCTTTCTCTCTCCCCCCCCACCCCACCTCTTTCTCTCTCCCCCCACCCCACCTCTTTCTCTCTCCCCCCCACCCCACCTCTTTCTCTCTCCCCCCCACCCCACCCCACCTCTTTCTCTCTCCCCCCCACCCCACCTCTTTTTCTCTCCCCCCCACCCCACCTCTCTCTCTCCTCTCTCTCTCCCTCTCCCTCTTCTCCTCCCCCCCCCCCCCACCCGTCTCTCTCTCTCTCACACCTCTCTCTCTCTCTCTCTCTCTCCCCACCTCTCCCCACCCCCCCCCCCTCCTCAATCTGGAGAGTTTAGCAAGTGGAAGAGTCCATCTGGGCTTCTCCCCTGAATGTTCCAGTTATTTATTTTAAGGAAACTCTAATACCCTTAATCCCATTCTCACTTATGCCTAAGCAAATCATTAAAGCGTGTGACAGAGAGTTGCAACACCCATCTACAAGTCATATGACCTCACTGCTCTTCTGTATACCGCAGAACACAATGAGGTGCAACAAAATATCGATATAATTCTTAAACACCAATGGTGTTAGAGTTAATGGCTGTAGCATGATTCTGGGTGTAAAATGTTTATACACTAATCAGGCTTTGTATTAGTGATAGAAATTAAAAGTTTAACATCGAAGATGTTGAACAAATGGAACAGATTGTGTGGGTAAGTCGTGGCAGAGGCCAGTGTCTGCAAATTCAAGAGGAAACTGGATAGATATGTAACAGAGCAACTGATTGTGAGGCATGAGAGAAAGAATACTGGTATTGTTCAAATTTGATGATCAGACTGTAATGATCTTGCACTTCCACACACCCCCATCAATCCCTTTCACATACAACCTTGTAAATCACCCCCAGGTATTACATCTATATCTAAAATGTAACATTTAACCCACATTATCTGTACACAGGAGCATTACATTACCCCAGCCCAGTATCCTGGGGTGGGGTGGGGGGGGAAGAGAGAGGGAAAGCAAATAACTGAGTTATTTCACAAATTCCTACCTTAAGTCGTTCTAACCAGTCATTATATGTATCCACCAGCCACGGTCGTGCTGAGAAACACAAGAACATACATCGCTGTTAGTTGCTTTCATCAAACTCCTTCAGGAATGGATTCCCCCGAGTATTACATTATTTGTTAAAGGGGAATTTCAGATTACACACTGTGGCAATACACAGTGCTGCACCTGGAACATTAGCCTGGCTTCTCTCTCCACATATTCACTGTCCTGATGGTCCCCGCATTTGATAGATCAGTCCCACTATCCCGGGAATCAGTCTGGTGAACCTTCGCTGCACTCCCTCAACAGCAAGAATGTCCTTCCTCAAGTTAGGAGACCAAAACTGTACACAATACTCCAGGTGTGGCCTCACCAAGGCCCTGTACAACTGTAGCAACATCTCCCTGCCCCTGTACTCAAATCCCCTCACTATGAAGGCCAACATGCCATTTGCTTTCTTAACCACCTGCTGTACCTGCATGCCAACCTTCAATGACTGATGTACCATGACACCCAGGTCTCGTTGCACCTCTCCTTTTCCTAATCTGTCACCATTCTGTCTCTCTCTTTTTACCACCAAAGTGGATAACCTCACATTTATCCACATTATACTTCATCTGCCATGCATTTGACCACTCACCTAACCTATCCAAGTCACTCTGCAGCCTCATAGCATCCTCCTCGCAGCTCACACTGCCACCCAACTTAGTGTCATCCGCAAATTTGGAGATACTACATTTAATCCCCTCGTCTAAATCATTAATGTACAGTGTAAATAGCTGAGGCCCCAGCACAGAACCTTGCGGTACCCCACTAGTCACTGCCTGCCATTCTGAAAAGTACCCATTTACTCCTACTCTTTGCTTCCTGTCTGACAACCAGTTCTCAATCCACGTCAGCACCCTACCCCCAATCCCATGTGCTTTAACTTTGTACATTAATCTCTTGTGTGGGACCTTGTCGAAAGCCTTCTGAAAGTCCAAATATACCACATCAACTGGTTCTCCCTTGTCCACTCTACTGGAAACATCCTCAAAAAATTCCAGAAGATTTGTCAAGCATGATTTCCCTTTCACAAATCCATGCTGACTTGGACCTATCATGTCACCTCTTTCCAAATGCGCTGCTATGACATCCTTAATAATTGATTCCATCATTTTACCCACAACTGAGGTCAGGCTGACCGGTCTATAATTCCCTGTTTTCTCTCCCTCCTTTTTTAAAAAGTGGGGTTACATTGGCTACCCTCCACTCGATAGGAACTGATCCAGTCAATGGAATGTTGGAAAATGACTGTCAATGCATCCGCTATTTCCAAGGCCACCTCCTTAAGTACTCTGGGATGCAGTCCATCAGGCCCTGGGGATTTATCGGCCTTCAATCCCATCAATTTCCCCAACACAATTTCCCGACTAATAAGGATTTCCCTCAGTTCCTCCTCCCTACTAGACCCTCTGACCCCTTTTATATCCGGTAGGCAAACATTACTCATGAAACCATACCCCAGCATGATAAAGCAGCATCAGGAGAATATGGAGAGTGGGAGGGGGCAATAATTATAATTAAAATGGGACTTCAGTAATTCCATTTAAACTTTAATTACTCTACTTCCCCTAATCTCTGGTGTACTACCAGCACTACACCATGGCAGACAGGGTACTGTCATACTCATTTGCAAAGTTGAATTACTTTTAATTTCTTACAAGGTCACACAATGTCTCATGGCTCCTTACCTTGCAGCTGCTTTTTAGCTTCTTCAAAGCCAAACGCTGAATTTGTTTCAAGAACACTAAATGTGACAGAAAAACATGATTTAACACAGAAACATTCAGGACACCGCAAGTATGGAAATAGATAACTTTTTTCAAGTGGCTTTCTGAATTTTGTTGTTGGGAATACAGTAAGGCAGTGCTTTTCAAGAATAAGTACTCCATTAGTTTGTACATGCAGCACCCAGTGAGATACTGAGCCCGGTTCTATTCTTGGTCTGTGCTCAATTTACCAATGGCTCCCGAGACACAGCAGGAATCAAAGCCAGTGGGCCAGGGGTCTTGCTCCTGATCACTGTGACGTTAGCCCTGGTGGGAAGCGCACGAGTTTGATGTCAAGTGATGGCAGGATTGTGATGCCCCCTTCGCCACGGAGCCAATTAGACTGCCGACATCTATGGTCTAAAATTCAAGACGTAATGAATGGCCATTGGGCAAGTACTGAATAGCAGCCGTAAAGCAGCACAAGTCAAAGTCTTCAATTAGGAATAAAAGAAACAAAATACGTTCGCTGTCCATAGAAAACGAAATCATTGAGAATGCTGCCCCCTCGAGGGGTCAGGCAGCCAACCAGAAGGGGTCTGCTTAAATGACAGAGCTTCAACCCCAACCAACTGATACTGGACCAACACCTCAAACAGATCATCCTTCTCCCTCTTCTAAATTTTGCCAACCCAGTAAACTATTACAGAATGAAACCATTTCCATTCAGGTCTCTTTCCAACTTACTCTGAAACAGCTTTGGCTCCCCAGTCAAAGACGTTCCCCGCTAAGAGACCTTTCACTAATGCAAACTGCCGCTCCTCCATGCTTAGTAACTCCAAGGCTTGCACTACCTTCTGAAAGTGTTTCAATGCTACGTCATTCTCCCTCTGTTTCACCTGCAAAACAATGAGTGCACGAGATTCTAGTCAACTAATATAATGGAAGAAAAATTGGCAGAGACAAAAAAAAAGTACAAGATCAAGATCAGCCAACATGGGGAAAGATATATGGACCGCGAACAGGCTGATCTGATAATCACAAGCAAGTTAAAGTCAGCATCATGAATGGGATATAAATCGCTGCTGCCATTTTAGGGCTGCACCAGATGTTGCTCTTGTGCTCTATGCCAAGAACCACTCTCGTAAACGAGTCCTTACTCACGCAACAGATGCAATATCTAGGAATTTAGATTGCCCTCGACTCAAACAATATACCCTTATTACTGGAATTGATACAATACTTTTGTATTCTCCTAGCCCTCAAATAACAAAGAACAAATAGGGATTGGGTTAAGACTGTGATTTAGGCTATAGTCTACGAATCAGGTTTATTAAAAGTAAAAATTAATCTACAGCAAAAGAAAACAGTAGATTTCACAACACTTAACTTACACCTCCTAGGTTACACCAATAACATGATACTAAGTTAATTTCCCAGTAAAATTACTCCCAGACCAGCGCTCGTAATTCAAAAGTTATACAGAAGGCTTAGTCTACCCCCACACGGGTGTTTGTCTCAACATCGATGGAAGCTGAAGATGTGCTGCAAGATTGGGTGCAGGAGATAAAGAACAAATAAACTGCATTTCATAGTGCCTTTCATGACTTCCAGAGCACTTCACAACTAATGAAGTGCCTATGGAGTGTAGTCACTGTTGTAATGTTGGGAAACACAGCAGCCAATTTGTGCACAACAAGATCCCACAAACAGCAATGTGACAATGACCAGATAATCTGTTTTAGTGATGAGAAATGAGACAAGTGACGAGATGATCTGTTTTAGTGATATTGGTTGAGGGATAAATATTGGCCAACTGGGAGAACTCCCTTTCTTGCTATTCTTCGAATACTGCCTTGGGATCTTTTATATTCACCCGAGAGGGCAGGAGGGGCTGCAATTTAACATCTCAGCTGAAAGAGGTCACTCCCTCAGTACTGCATTGAAGTGTCAGCTTAGATTAACCTGGTCAAGTCACTGGAGTGGGGCTTGAACCCACAACCTGCTGACTCAGAGGCAAGAGTGCTCCCTCCCCGGGATGCGCTGTACCTCCCAACAACTAGAGTTCAAACTGGGACAAAGGAAACCAAAAAAAGATATTGGTTTAGTCTACCCTCACAGTTTTCAGCTTCTGCATCGCTGGAACCCAAATAACTGCTGTGGGCTGGGAAGAGATGTACACCTCGTCCCCTTTAAGGTTCAAACTGGGACAAAGGAAATCAAAGATTATTTTTCCACCATTGAATGACGCTGTCGGTCACACTGGGGCTCAAAAGATACAAGGCTTCATATAGTGACACCACTATTCGTGGCCAGAATGGAGATGACCGGGTAATTGCCCGGTCAACCACTGCTGTAAGTGACTGGGATTGATTTTACGCATATAATTTGTATGCAACTATCCTCCACTCACTGTATTTTGCTGGAGAAATCACCCTGCTTTTATTGGGAGACGTTGCTGTAGTTTCAGTCATGAGTTCAGTTTGCTTTAGTTCATAGAGACTCTTTCGAAATAGACTCTGTAGATTGTTTGCTGTAGTTCACTGTTTAAATAGACTCTGTAGACTGTTTGCTGTAGTTCACTGTTTAAATAGACTCTGTAGACTGTTTGCTGTAGTTCACTGTTTAAATAGACTCTGTAGACTGTTTGCTGTAGTTCACTGTTTAAATACTCTGTAGACTGTTTGTTGCAGTTCACTGTTTAAATAGACTCTGTAGACTGTTTGTTGTAGTTCACTGTTTAAATAGACTCTGTTGAGTAAGCAGACTTTGCTTGCTGTAACATAGTTTGCTGTGAGTCCTGTCGCACATTTCGTCCAACTCATTGGTTGACACAGTGATGTTAAAGGACACTAAGCATATAGGGCTCATCTCCCAAAACCAGTTTTGCACTATACCTAGCCATCGCCCTGGATTTGAAAACTGTTTCCTTTGGGTAATTTTCATCATACATTTTCGAAGAAAACAGTAAGGCAAAAGTACATACTACCAAAGGAGGCAACAAGGTTGTAATTAAAACAGTTGTTTTATTCCAGCATTTTGCAGCTGCTAAGACTCTGGGGACAATTACACTGGTTGAATGTCGCATTTATTTACAAGAACCCATTTGAAACTCAAATATTGCAAAGGGGGAGAAAGAAAAAATAACCAATTTAATCAGATCCCACATATTCTGTTTTTGCCATAAGTTAAGCAGGTAGGTTAAGCAGGCCCAGAAGAGCCAAGGGCCCAGGGGCAGCCACACTGCGATATGTATGCGCGCACTAGGTCCGTGCAGCAGAGCAGGTCTCCAGTCGTCCTGGCTAACCCTTGCCACTGGATAAAGGCCTAGCTCTGTCAAGCCCATGTGGTGGCTGATGTGTAACGGTCACCACACGTTAAAAAAATCCACGCACAGGCATCTTCCACCCCTCAATTGGAGTTCAAGACTGGAACATCGGGTCCTTTATTGAAACATCTGTGAACTCGTAGAAGCCAAGTCATTCTCGTTCGAGGGACCGCCTAATGATGATGATGGAGATCAAAAGTATCAAACATTCCTTTGGTTTTTGGTCTCAGCCCCCTCCCCTTCACTTCACTTCACTTCCATTTTGCTTTAGAACCAAGCCCTTTCTTTTGATATTCTTTGAAACTGCCTCATATCTACTGCATTTGATTTTCAATTATTCATTTGTTCTGTGTATTATTTTCATAATCTTCTTGCTGTTATATTCTGCGTTGCCAATTTTGTGTTAACCTTTCCTCTCGCTGTTCCCTGAAATTTTAAAAATAATTTCGAATGATTCCGAGAGGCGTGATGGTGAAGTTGAGGCTCATCACCCAGCCGCCGCCGCCACCCCCCCCCCCCCCCGCCGCCCCTCACCCCGGAGGAAGGCGAGGGTGAAGTTGTGTATGTAAGGCAAAACCCAGAAGGCTCTGTGGAAGTATTGGGGGGGGAGTGGGGAGAAAAGGAGAGAGTAACCACTGTGCCAGTTACTGACATATCATTTATTATAAAACACACAGCTCTATATAGAAAGGTATGTTTGCCCTTTTATCTAAAAGACACCATTTGAACAAGACCAACAAGGTCCTGTTCAAAAAAAAAATTATAGGCTAACTTTAATGAGGGGCTAACTTGGTGAGCTGACTGCAAATATTTCTAGTAACATATCTGAGATTATTATTTTTTTTTTTTTAAAAACAGTGCCCCCTGGCAGTAGGTTCATCATCTTAACACTTAAAATATTCATGGGCTTTTTCATTACCAAGTTCAGTATCAACCTCACAGGCCCCAGTTTTCCATAATTAAAGCAACACAAGGGTCGAAGACATTCGGCCAGAGCTATCTTCTGCAAGTAAATTACTGATATTTCTTTGAGGAAAAGTAAAAGTAAAGCAGGAGTGCCTACTTTTGAGTAAGGATCTGGAAAGTTGAATTCATTCAGACAGTGCTCCCGCGTGTCCAGCAAGCTTCTGACTGTTAGAGATCCGTATGCACTGAGAGAAAAGGGAAGTGAAAAAGCATTTTCAGGATAAACCAGGACAGCCAAAGGTGCACAGAAATCTATGTTAAAA
>NW_027253300.1:0-16570 GCF_044704955.1 Pristiophorus japonicus
CACCCCTCGTCTCCCTTCTCACCCCTCGTCTCCCTTCTCACCCCTCGTCTCCCTTCTCACCCCTCGTCTCCCTTCTCACGCCTCGTCTCCCTTCTCACGCCTCGTCTCCCTTCTCACGCCTCGTCTCCCTTCTCACGCCCCGTCTCCCTTCTCACCCCTCGTCTCCCTTCTCACGCCTCGTCTCCCTTCTCACGCCTCGTCTCCCTTCTCACGCCCCGTCTCCCTTCTCACCCCTCGTCTCCCTTCTCACGCCCCGTCTCCCTTCTCACGCCCCGTCTCCCTTCTCACCCCTCGTCTCCCTTCTCACGCCTCGTCTCCCTTCTCAACCCTCGTCTCCCTTCTCACCCCTCGTCTCCCTTCTCACGCCCCGTCTCCCTTCTCACCCCTCGTCTCCCTTCTCACCCCTCGTCTCCCTTCTCACCCCTCGTCTCCCTTCTCACCCCTCGTCTCCCTTCTCACCCCTCGTCTCCCTTCTCACCCCTCGTCTCCCTTCTCACCCCTCGTCTCCCTTCTCACCCCTCGTCTCCCTTCTCACCCCTCGTCTCCCTTCTCACCCCTCGTCTCCCTTCTCACCCCTCGTCTCCCTTCTCACCCCTCGTCTCCCTTCTCACCCCTCGTCTCCCTTCTCACCCCTCGTCTCCCTTCTCACCCCTCGTCTCCCTTCTCACCCCTCGTCTCCCTTCTCACCCCTCGTCTCCCTTCTCACCCCTCGTCTCCCTTCTCACCCCTCGTCTCCCTTCTCACCCCTCGTCTCCCTTCTCACCCCTCGTCTCCCTTCTCACCCCTCGTCTCCCTTCTCACCCCTCGTCTCCCTTCTCACCCCTCGTCTCCCTTCTCACCCCTCGTCTCCCTTCTCACCCCTCGTCTCCCTTCTCACCCCTCGTCTCCCTTCTCACCCCTCGTCTCCCTTCTCACGCCCCGTCTCCCTTCTCACCCCTCGTCTCCCTTCTCACCCCTCGTCTCCCTTCTCACCCCTCGTCTCCCTTCTCACCCTCGTCTCCCTTCTCACCCCTCGTCTCCCTTCTCACCCCTCGTCTCCCTTCTCACCCCTCGTCTCCCTTCTCACCCCTCGTCTCCCTTCTCACCCCTCGTCTCCCTTCTCACGCCTCGTCTCCCTTCTCACCCCTCGTCTCCCTTCTCACCCCTCGTCTCCCTTCTCACCCCTCGTCTCACCCCTCGTCTCCCTTCTCACCCCTCGTCTCACCCTCGTCTCCCTTCTCACGCCTCGTCTCCCTTCTCACCCCTCGTCTCCCTTCTCACCCCTCGTCTCCCTTCTCACCCTCGTCTCACCCCTCGTCTCCCTTCTCACCCCTCGTCTCCCTTCTCACGCCTCGTCTCCCTTCTCACCCCTCGTCTCCCTTCTCACCCCTCGTCTCCCTTCTCACCCCTCGTCTCACCCCTCGTCTCCCTTCTCACCCCTCGTCTCACCCCTCGTCTCCCTTCTCACGCCTCGTCTCCCTTCTCACCCCTCGTCTCCCTTCTCACCCCTCGTCTCCCTTCTCACCCCTCGTCTCACCCCTCGTCTCCCTTCTCACCCCTCGTCTCCCTTCTCACGCCTCGTCTCCCTTCTCACGCCTCGTCTCCCTTCTCACCCCTCGTCTCCCTTCTCACGCCTCGTCTCCCTTCTCACGCCTCGTCTCCCTTCTCACCCCTCGTCTCCCTTCTCACGCCTCGTCTCCCTTCTCACGCCTCGTCTCCCTTCTCACGCCTCGTCTCCCTTCTCACCCCCCGTCTCCCTTCTCACGCCCCGTCTCCCTTCTCACCCCTCGTCTCCCTTCTCACGCCTCGTCTCACGCCTCGTCTCCCTTCTCACGCCTCGTCTCACGCCTCGTCTCCCTTCTCACGCCTCGTCTCCCTTCTCACGCCTCGTCTCCCTTCTCACGCCCCGTCTCCCTTCTCACCCCTCGTCTCCCTTCTCACCCCTCGTCTCCCTTCTCACGCCCCGTCTCCCTTCTCACCCCTCGTCTCCCTTCTCACCCCTCGTCTCCCTTCTCACGCCTCGTCTCCCTTCTCACCCCTCGTCTCCCTTCTCACCCCTCGTCTCCCTTCTCACGCCTCGTCTCCCTTCTCACCCCTCGTCTCCCTTCTCACGCCCCGTCTCCCTTCTCACGCCTCGTCTCCCTTCTCACCCCTCGTCTCCCTTCTCACCCCTCGTCTCCCTTCTCACGCCTCGTCTCCCTTCTCACGTCTCGTCTCCCTTCTCACGCCTCGTCTCCCTTCTCACCACTCGTCTCCCTTCTCACGCCTCGTCTCCCTTCTCACGCCTCCGTCTCCCTTCTCACCCCTCGTCTCCCTTCTCACCCCCCGTCTCCCTTCTCACCCCTCGTCTCCCTTCTCACGCCCCGTCTCACCCCTCGTCTCCCTTCTCACGCCTCGTCTCCCTTCTCACCCCTCGTCTCCCTTCTCACCCCTCGTCTCCCTTCTCACCCCTCGTCTCCCTTCTCACCCCTCGTCTCCCTTCTCACGCCCCGTCTCCCTTCTCACCCCTCGTCTCCCTTCTCACGCCCCGTCTCCCTTCTCACGCCCCGTCTCCCTTCTCACGCTCCGTCTCCCTTCTCACGCCTCGTCTCCCTTCTCACCCCTCGTCTCCCTTCTCACCCCTCGTCTCCCTTCTCACGCCTCGTCTCACGCCTCGTCTCCCTTCTCACGCCTCGTCTCACTTCCACACCCCGTCTCCCTTCTCACCCCTCGTCTCCCTTCTCACCCTCGTCTCCCTTCTCACCCCTCGTCTCCCTTCTCACCCCTCGTCTCCCTTCTCACCCTCGTCTCCCTTCTCACCCCTCGTCTCCCTTCTCACGCCTCGTCTCCCTTCTCACCCTCGTCTCCCTTCTCACCCCCTCGTCTCCCTTCTCACCCCTCGTCTCCCTTCTCACCCCTCGTCTCCCTTCTCACCCCTCGTCTCCCTTCTCACGCCCCGTCTCCCTTCTCACCCCTCGTCTCCCTTCTCACCCCTCGTCTCCCTTCTCACGCCTCGTTCCCTCTCACCCCCCGTCTCCCTTCTCACCCCTCGTCTCCTTCTCACCCTCGTCTCCCTTCTCACCCCTCGTCTCCCTTCTCACCCTCGTCTCCCTTCTCACCCTCGTCTCCCTTCTCACCCTCGTCTCCCTTCTCACGCCTCGTCTCCCTTCTCACGCCTCGTCTCCCTTCTCACCCCTCGTCTCCTTCTCACCCCTCTCCCTTCTCACCCCTCGTCTCCCTTCTCACCCCTCGTCTCCCTTCTCACCCCTCGTCTCCCTTCTCACCCCTCGTCTCCCTTCTCACCCCTCGTCTCCCTTCTCACGCCCCGTCTCCCTTCTCACCCCTCGTCTCCCTTCTCACCCCTCGTCTCCCTTCTCACCCCTCGTCTCCCTTCTCACCCCTCGTCTCCCTTCTCACCCCTCGTCTCCCTTCTCACCCCTCGTCTCCCTTCTCACGCCTCGTCTCCCTTCTCACGCCTCGTCTCCCTTCTCACGCCTCGTCTCCCTTCTCACGCCTCGTCTCACCCCTCGTCTCCCTTCTCACCCCTCGTCTCCCTTCTCACGCCTCGTCTCACCCCCCGTCTCCCTTCTCACCCCTCGTCTCCCTTCTCACCCCTCGTCTCCCTTCTCACCCCTCGTCTCACTTCTCACCCCTCGTCTCCCTTCTCACGCCCCGTCTCCCTTCTCACCCCTCGTCTCCCTTCTCACCCCTCGTCTCCCTTCTCACCCCCCGTCTCCCTTCTCACCCCTCGTCTCCCTTCTCACCCCTCGTCTCCCTTCTCACCCCTCGTCTCCCTTCTCACCCCTCGTCTCCCTTCTCACGCCTCGTCTCCCTTCTCACCCCTCGTCTCACCCCCCGTCTCCCTTCTCACCCCTCGTCTCCCTTCTCACCCCTCGTCTCCCTTCTCACGCCTCGTCTCCCTTCTCACCCCTCGTCTCCCTTCTCACGCCTCGTCTCCCTTCTCACCCCTCGTCTCCCTTCTCACCCCTCGTCTCCCTTCTCACGCCTCGTCTCCCTTCTCACGCCCCGTCTCCCTTCTCACCCCTCGTCTCCCTTCTCACCCCTCGTCTCCCTTCTCACCCCTCGTCTCCCTTCTCACCCCTCGTCTCCCTTCTCACCCCTCGTCTCCCTTCTCACCCCTCGTCTCCCTTCTCACCCCTCGTCTCCCTTCTCACCCCTCGTCTCCCTTCTCACGCCTCGTCTCCCTTCTCACGCCTCGTCTCCCTTCTCACGCCTCGTCTCACCCCTCGTCTCCCTTCTCACCCCTCGTCTCCATTCTCACGCCTCGTCTCCCTTCTCACCCCTCGTCTCCCTTCTCACCCCTCGTCTCCCTTCTCACCCCTCGTCTCCCTTCTCACCCCTCGTCTCCCTTCTCACCCCTCGTCTCCCTTCTCACGCCTCGTCTCCCTTCTCACCCCTCGTCTCCCTTCTCACGCCTCGTCTCCCTTCTCACGCCTCGTCTCCCTTCTCACGCCTCGTCTCCCTTCTCACCCCTCGTCTCCCTTCTCACGCCTCGTCTCCCTTCTCACGCCTCGTCTCCCTTCTCACGCCCCGTCTCCCTTCTCACGCCTCGTCTCACCCCTCGTCTCCCTTCTCACGCCTCGTCTCCCTTCTCACGCCTCGTCTCCCTTCTCACCCCTCGTCTCCCTTCTCACGCCTCGTCTCCCTTCTCACGCCTCGTCTCACCCCTCGTCTCCCTTCTCACGCCTCGTCTCCCTTCTCACGCCTCGTCTCCCTTCTCACCCCTCGTCTCCCTTCTCACGCCCCGTCTCCCTTCTCACCCCACGTCTCCCTTCTCACGCCTCGTCTCCCTTCTCACCCCTCGTCTCCCTTCTCACCCCTCGTCTCCCTTCTCACCCCTCGTCTCCCTTCTCACGCCTCGTCTCCCTTCTCACCCCTCGTCTCCCTTCTCACGCCTCGTCTCCCTTCTCACGCCTCGTCTCCCTTCTCACCCTTCATCTCCCTTCTCACGCCTCGTCTCACGCCTCGTCTCCCTTCTCACGCCTCGTCTCCCTTATCACGCCTCGTCTCACGCCTCGTCTCCCTTCTCACGCCTCGTCTCCCTTCTCACCCCTCGTCTCCCTTCTCACGCCTCGTCTCCCTTCTCACGCCTCGTCTCCCTTCTCACGCCTCGTCTCCCTTATCACGCCTCGTCTCACGCCTCGTCTCCCTTCTCACGCCTCGTCTACCTTCTCACCCCTCGTCTCCCTTCTCATGCCTCGTCTCCCTTCTCACCCCTCGTCTCCCTTCTCACCCCTCGTCTCCCTTCTCACCCCTCGTCTCCCTTCTCACCCCTCGTCTCCCTTCTCACCCCTCGTCTTCCTTCTCACCCCTCGTCTCCCTTCTCACCCCTCGTCTCCCTTCTCACCCCTCGTCTCCCTTCTCACCCCTCGTCTCCCTTCTCACCCCTCGTCTCCCTTCTCACGCCCCGTCTCCCTTCTCACGCCTCGTCTCCCTTCTCACCCCTCGTCTCCCTTCTCACGCCTCGTCTCACGCCCCGTCTCCCCTCTCACCCCTCGTCTCCCTTCTCACGCCCCGTCTCCCCTCTCACCCCTCGTCTCCCTTCTCACCCCTCGTCTCCCTTCTCACGTCTCGTCTCCCTTCTCACCCCTCGTCTCCCTTCTCACGCCCCGTCTCCCCTCTCACCCCTCGTCTCCCTTCTCACCCCTCGTCTCCCTTCTCACCCCTCGTCTCCCTTCTCACCCCTCGTCTCCCTTCTCACCCCTCGTCTCCCTTCTCACCCCTCGTCTCCCTTCTCACGTCTCGTCTCCCTTCTCACGCCTCGTCTCCCTTCTCACCCCTCGTCTCCCTTCTCACCCCTCGTCTCCCTTCTCACCCCTCGTCTCCCTTCTCACCCCCCGTCTCCCTTCTCACCCCCCGTCTCCCTTCTCACGTCTCGTCTCCCTTCTCACCCCTCGTCTCCCTTCTCGTCTCCCTTCTCACCCCTCGTCTCCCTTCTCACGCCCCGTCTCCCCTCTCACCCCTCGTCTCCCTTCTCACCCCTCGTCTCCCTTCTCACCCCTCGTCTCCCTTCTCACCCCTCGTCTCCCTTCTCACCCCTCGTCTCCCTTCTCACCCCTCGTCTCCCTTCTCACCCCTCGTCTCCCTTCTCACCCCTCGTCTCCCTTCTCACCCCTCGTCTCCCTTCTCACCCCTCGTCTCCCTTCTCACCCCTCGTCTCCCTTCTCACCCCTCGTCTCCCTTCTCACCCCTCGTCTCCCTTCTCACCCCTCGTCTCCCTTCTCACCCCTCGTCTCCCTTCTCACCCCTCGTCTCCCTTCTCACCCCTCGTCTCCCTTCTCACCCCTCGTCTCCCTTCTCACCCCTCGTCTCCCTTCTCACCCCTCGTCTCCCTTCTCACCCCTCGTCTCCCTTCTCACCCCTCGTCTCCCTTCTCACCCCTCGTCTCCCTTCTCACCCCTCGTCTCCCTTCTCACGCCTCGTCTCCCTTCTCACGCCTCGTCTCCCTTCTCACCCCTCGTCTCCCTTCTCACGCCTCGTCTCCCTTCTCACGTCTCGTCTCCCTTCTCACCCCTCGTCTCCCTTCTCACCCCTCGTCTCTCTTCTCACGCCTCGTCTCCCTTCTCACCCCTCGTCTCCCTTCTCACCCCTCGTCTCCCTTCTCACCCCTCGTCTCCCTTCTCACCCCTCGTCTCCCTTCTCACCCCTCGTCTCCCTTCTCACCCCTCGTCTCCCTTCTCACCCCTCGTCTCACGCCTCGTCTCCCTTCTCACCCCTCGTCTCCCTTCTCACGCCTCGTCTCCCTTCTCACCCCTCGTCTCCCTTCTCACGCCTCGTCTCCCTTCTCACGCCTCGTCTCACCCCTCGTCTCCCTTCTCACCCCTCGTCTCCCTTCTCACGCCTCGTCTCCCTTCTCACGCCTCGTCTCCCTTCTCACGCCCCGTCTCCCTTCTCACCCCTCGTCTCCCTTCTCACGCCTCGTCTCCCTTCTCACGCCCCGTCTCCCTTCTCACCCCTCGTCTCCCTTCTCACCCCTCGTCTCCCTTCTCACCCCTCGTCTCCCTTCTCACCCCTCGTCTCCCTTCTCACGCCTCGTCTCCCTTCTCACCCCTCGTCTCCCTTCTCACCCCTCGTCTCCCTTCTCACCCCTCGTCTCCCTTCTCACCCCTCGTCTCCCTTCTCACCCCTCGTCTCCCTTCTCACCCCTCGTCTCCCTTCTCACCCCTCGTCTCCCTTCTCACGCCTCGTCTCCCTTCTCACGCCTCGTCTCCCTTCTCACGCCTCGTCTCCCTTCTCACCCCTCGTCTCCCTTCTCACCCCTCGTCTCCCTTCTCACCCCTCGTCTCCCTTCTCACGCCCCGTCTCCCTTCTCACGCCCCGTCTCCCTTCTCACCCCCCGTCTCCCTTCTCACCCCTCGTCTCCCTTCTCACGCCTCGTCTCCCTTCTCACGCCTCGTCTCCCTTCTCACACCTCGTCTCCCTTCTCACCCCTCGTCTCCCTTCTCACGCCTCGTCTCCCTTCTCACGCCTCGTCTCCCTTCTCACGCCTCGTCTCCCTTCTCACGCCTCGTCTCCCTTCTCACCCCTCGTCTCCCTTCTCACGCCTCGTCTCCCTTCTCACCCCTCGTCTCCCTTCTCACGCCTCGTCTCCCTTCTCACGCCCCGTCTCCCTTCTCACCCCTCGTCTCCCTTCTCACGCCCCGTCTCCCTTCTCACGCCTCGTCTCCCTTCTCACCCCTCGTCTCCCTTCTCACGCCTCGTCTCCCTTCTCACCCCTCGTCTCCCTTCTCACGCCTCGTCTCCCTTCTCACGCCTCGTCTCCCTTCTCACCCCTCGTCTCCCTTCTCACCCCTCGTCTCCCTTCTCACCCCTCGTCTCCCTTCTCACCCCTCGTCTCACGCCTCGTCTCCCTTCTCACCCCTCGTCTCCCTTCTCACCCCTCGTCTCCCTTCTCACCCCTCGTCTCCCTTCTCACCCCTCGTCTCCCTTCTCACGCCTCGTCTCCCTTCTCACGCCTCGTCTCCCTTCTCACCCCTCGTCTCCCTTCTCACGCCCCGTCTCCCTTCTCACCCCTCGTCTCCCTTCTCACCCCTCGTCTCCCTTCTCACCCCTCGTCTCCCTTCTCACCCCTCGTCTCCCTTCTCACGCCTCGTCTCCCTTCTCACCCCTCGTCTCCCTTCTCACGCCTTGTCTCCCTTCTTACCCCTCGTCTCTCTTCTCACCCCTCGTCTCACGCCTCGTCTCCCTTCTCACCCCTCGTCTCCCTTCTCACCCCTCGTCTCCCTTCTCACCCCTCGTCTCCCTTCTCACCCCTCGTCTCCATTCTCACCCCTCGTCTCCCTTCTCACGCCTCGTCTCCCTTCTCACGCCTCGTCTCCCTTCTCACGCCTCGTCTCCCTTCTCACGCCTCGTCTCACGCCTTGTCTCCCTTCTCACCCCTCGTCTCTCTTCTCACCCCTCGTCTCACGCCTCGTCTCCCTTCTCACCCCTCGTCTCCCTTCTCACGCCTCGTCTCCCTTCTCACCCCTCGTCTCCCTTCTCACCCCTCGTCTCCCTTCTCACGCCCCGTCTCCCTTCTCACGCCTCGTCTCCCTTCTCACCCCTCGTCTCCCTTCTCACGCCTCGTCTCCCTTCTCACCCCTCGTCTCCCTTCTCACGCCTCGTCTCCCTTCTCACGCCTCGTCTCCCTTCTCACGCCTCGTCTCCCTTCTCACGCCTCGTCTCCCTTCTCACCCCTCGTCTCCCTTCTCACCCCTCGTCTCCCTTCTCACGCCTCGTCTCCCTTCTCACCCCTCGTCTCCCTTCTCACCCCTCGTCTCCCTTCTCACCCCTCGTCTCCCTTCTCACGCCTCGTCTCCCTTCTCACCCCTCGTCTCCCTTCTCACCCCTCGTCTCCCTTCTCACGCCTCGTCTCACCCCTCGTCTCCCTTCTCACCCCTCGTCTCCCTTCTCACCCCTCGTCTCCCTTCTCACCCCTCGTCTCCCTTCTCACGCCTCGTCTCACGCCTCGTCTCCCTTCTCACGCCTCGTCTCCCTTCTCACGCCTCGTCTCCCTTCTCACGCCTCGTCTCCCTTCTCACGCCTCGTCTCCCTTCTCACCCCTCGTCTCCCTTCTCACGCCTCGTCTCCCTTCTCACCCCTCGTCTCCCTTCTCACCCCTCGTCTCCCTTCTCACCCCTCGTCTCCCTTCTCACCCCTCGTCTCCCTTCTCACCCCTCGTCTCCCTTCTCACGCCTCGTCTCCCTTCTCACGCCTCGTCTCCCTTCTCACGCCTCGTCTCCCTTCTCACCCTCGTCTCCCTTCTCACGCCTCGTCTCCCTTCTCACGCCTCGTCTCACGCCTCGTCTCCCTTCTCACGCCTCGTCTCCCTTCTCACCCCTCGTCTCCCTTCTCACGCCCCGTCTCCCTTCTCACGCCTCGTCTCCCTTCTCACCCTCGTCTCCCTTCTCACCCCTCGTCTCCCTTCTCACGCCTCGTCTCCCTTCTCACCCCTCGTCTCCCTTCTCACGCCTCGTCTCCCTTCTCACCCCTCGTCTCCCTTCTCACCCCTCGTCTCCCTTCTCACGCCTCGTCTCCCTTCTCACCCCTCGTCTCCCTTCTCACCCCTCGTCTCCCTTCTCACGCCCCGTCTCCCTTCTCACGCCTCGTCTCTTTTCTCACCCCTCGTCTCCCTTCTCACCCCTCGTCTCCCTTCTCACGCCCCGTCTCCCTTCTCACCCCTCGTCTCCCTTCTCACCCCTCGTCTCCCTTCTCACCCCTCGTCTCCCTTCTCACGCCTCGTCTCACGCCTCGTCTCCCTTCTCACCCCTCGTCTCCCTTCTCACCCCTCGTCTCCCTTCTCACGCCCCGTCTCCCTTCTCACGCCCCGTCTCCCTTCTCACGCCTCGTCTCCCTTCTCACCCCTCGTCTCCCTTCTCACCCCTCGTCTCCCTTCTCACCCCTCGTCTCCCTTCTCACGCCTCGTCTCCCTTCTCACGCCTCGTCTCCCTTCTCACCCCTCGTCTCCCTTCTCACGCCTCGTCTCCCTTCTCACGCCTCGTCTCCCTTCTCACCCCTCGTCTCCCTTCTCACCCCTCGTCTCCCTTCTCACCCCTCGTCTCCCTTCTCACGCCTCGTCTCCCTTCTCACGCCTCGTCTCCCTTCTCACCCCTCGTCTCCCTTCTCACGCCTCGTCTCCCTTCTCACGCCTCGTCTCCCTTCTCACCCCTCGTCTCCCTTCTCACCCCTCGTCTCCCTTCTCACCCCTCGTCTCCCTTCTCACCCCTCGTCTCCCTTCTCACCCCTCGTCTCCCTTCTCACCCCTCGTCTCCCTTCTCACGCCTCGTCTCCCTTCTCACCCCTCGTCTCCCTTCTCACGCCTCGTCTCCCTTCTCACCCCTCGTCTCCCTTCTCACCCCTCGTCTCCCTTCTCACCCCTCGTCTCCCTTCTCACGCCTCGTCTCCCTTCTCACCCCTCGTCTCCCTTCTCACGCCTCGTCTCCCTTCTCACCCCTCGTCTCCCTTCTCACCCCTCGTCTCCCTTCTCACCCCTCGTCTCTCTTCTCACGCCTCGTCTCCCTTCTCACGCCTCGTCTCCCTTCTCTCGCCTCGTCTCCCTTCTCACCCCTCGTCTCCCTTCCCACCCCTCGTCTCCCTTCTCACGCCTCGTCTCCCTTCTCACCCCTCGTCTCCCTTCTCACCCCTCGTCTCCCTTCTCACCCCTCGTCTCTCTTCTCACGCCTCGTCTCCCTTCTCACGCCTCGTCTCCCTTCTCTCGCCTCGTCTCCCTTCTCACCCCTCGTCTCCCTTCTCACCCCTCGTCTCCCTTCTCACGCCTCGTCTCCCTTCTCTCGCCTCGTCTCCCTTCTCACCCCTCGTCTCCCTTCTCACCCCTCGTCTCCCTTCTCACCCCTCGTCTCCCTTCTCACCCCCCGTCTCCCTTCTCACGCCCCGTCTCCCTTCTCACCCCTCGTCTCCCTTCTCACCCCTCGTCTCCCTTCTCACCCCTCGTCTCCCTTCTCACGCCTCGTCTCCCTTCTCACGCCCCGTCTCCCTTCTCACGCCCCGTCTCCCTTCTCACCCCTCGTCTCCCTTCTCACCCCTCGTCTCCCTTCTCACCCCTCGTCTCCCTTCTCACCCCTCGTCTCCCTTCTCACCCCTCGTCTCCCTTCTCACCCCTCGTCTCCCTTCTCACCCCCCGTCTCCCTTCTCACGCCCCGTCTCCCTTCTCACCCCTCGTCTCCCTTCTCACCCCTCGTCTCCCTTCTCACCCCTCGTCTCCCTTCTCACCCCTCGTCTCCCTTCTCACCCCTCGTCTCCCTTCTCACCCCTCGTCTCCCTTCTCACCCCTCGTCTCCCTTCTCACCCCTCGTCTCCCTTCTCACCCCTCGTCTCCCTTCTCACGCCTCGTCTCCCTTCTCACCCCTCGTCTCCCTTCTCACGCCTCGTCTCCCTTCTCACCCCTCGTCTCCCTTCTCACGCCTCGTCTCACGCCTCGTCTCCCTTCTCACGCCTCGTCTCCCTTCTCACCCCTCGTCTCCCTTCTCACGCCCCGTCTCCCTTCTCACGCCTCGTCTCCCTTCTCACGCCCCGTCTCCCTTCTCACCCCTCGTCTCCCTTCTCACCCCTCGTCTCCCTTCTCACGCCTCGTCTCCCTTCTCACCCCTCGTCTCCCTTCTCACGCCTCGTCTCCCTTCTCACCCCTCGTCTCCCTTCTCACGCCTCGTCTCCCTTCTCACGCCTCGTCTCCCTTCTCACGCCCCGTCTCCCTTCTCACCCCTCGTCTCCCTTCTCACGCCTCGTCTCCCTTCTCACCCCTCGTCTCCCTTCTCACCCCTCGTCTCCCTTCTCACTCGTCTCCCTTCTCACGCCTCGTCTCCCTTCTCACGCCTCGTCTCCCTTCTCACCCCTCGTCTCCCTTCTCACCCCTCGTCTCCCTTCTCACCCCTCGTCTCCCTTCTCACCCCTCGTCTCCCTTCTCACCCCTCGTCTCCCTTCTCACCCCTCGTCTCCCTTCTCACCCCTCGTCTCCCTTCTCACGCCTCGTCTCCCTTCTCACCCCTCGTCTCCCTTCTCACCCCTCGTCTCCCTTCTCACGCCCCGTCTCCCTTCTCACCCCTCGTCTCCCTTCTCACCCCTCGTCTCCCTTCTCACGCCTCGTCTCCCTTCTCACGCCTCGTCTCCCTTCTCACGCCTCGTCTCCCTTCTCACCCCTCGTCTCCCTTCTCACCCCTCGTCTCCCTTCTCACGCCTCGTCTCCCTTCTCTCCCCTCGTCTCCCTTCTCACCCCTCGTCTCCCTTCTCACCCCTCGTCTCCCTTCTCACCCCTCGTCTCACGCCTCGTCTCCCTTCTCACCCCTCGTCTCCCTTCTCACCCCTCGTCTCCCTTCTCACGCCTCGTCTCCCTTCTCACCCCTCGTCTCCCTTCTCACGCCTCGTCTCCCTTCTCACCCCTCGTCTCCCTTCTCACGCCTCGTCTCCCTTCTCACCCCTCGTCTCCCTTCTCACGCCTCGTCTCCCTTCTCACGCCTCGTCTCCCTTCTCACGCCTCGTCTCCCTTCTCACCCCTCGTCTCACGCCTCGTCTCTCTTCTCACGCCTCGTCTCCCTTCTCACCCCTCGTCTCCCTTCTCACCCCTCGTCTCCCTTCTCACGCCCCGTCTCCCTTCTCACCCCTCGTCTCCCTTCTCACGCCTCGTCTCCCTTCTCACGCCCCGTCTCCCTTCTCACCCCTCGTCTCCCTTCTCACGCCCCGTCTCCCTTCTCACCCCTCGTCTCCCTTCTCACGCCTCGTCTCCCTTCTCACCCCTCGTCTCCCTTCTCACGCCTCGTCTCCCTTCTCACCCCTCGTCTCCCTTCTCACCCCTCGTCTCCCTTCTCACCCCTCGTCTCCCTTCTCACCCCTCGTCTCCCTTCTCACGCCTCGTCTCCCTTCTCACGCCCCGTCTCCCTTCTCACGCCCCGTCTCCCTTCTCACCCCTCGTCTCCCTTCTCACCCCTCGTCTCCCTTCTCACCCCTCGTCTCCCTTCTCACCCCTCGTCTCCCTTCTCACCCCTCGTCTCCCTTCTCACCCCTCGTCTCCCTTCTCACGCCCCCCGTCTCCCTTCTCACCCCTCGTCTCCCTTCTCACCCCTCGTCTCCCTTCTCACCCCTCGTCTCCCTTCTCACCCCTCGTCTCCCTTCTCACGCCTCGTCTCCCTTCTCACCCCTCGTCTCCCTTCTCACCCCTCGTCTCCCTTCTCACCCCTCGTCTCCCTTCTCACCCCTCGTCTCCCTTCTCACGCCTCGTCTCCCTTCTCACCCCTCGTCTCCCTTCTCACCCCCCGTCTCCCTTCTCACCCCTCGTCTCCCTTCTCACCCCTCGTCTCCCTTCTCACCCCTCGTCTCCCTTCTCACCCCTCGTCTCCCTTCTCACGCCTCGTCTCCCTTCTCACGCCCCGTCTCCCTTCTCACCCCTCGTCTCCCTTCTCACCCCTCGTCTCCCTTCTCACCCCTCGTCTCTCTTCTCACGCCTCGTCTCCCTTCTCACGCCTCGTCTCCCTTCTCACGCCTCGTCTCCCTTCTCACCCCTCGTCTCCCTTCTCACGCCTCGTCTCCCTTCTCACCCCTCGTCTCCCTTCTCACCCCTCGTCTCCCTTCTCACGCCTCGTCTCTCTTCTCACGCCTCGTCTCCCTTCTCACGCCTCGTCTCCCTTCTCACCCCTCGTCTCCCTTCTCACGCCTCGTCTCCCTTCTCACCCCTCGTCTCCCTTCTCACGCCTCGTCTCCCTTCTCACCCCTCGTCTCCCTTCTCACGCCTCGTCTCTCTTCTCACGCCTCGTCTCTCTTCTCACGCCTCGTCTCCCTTCTCACGCCTCGTCTCCCTTCTCACGCCTCGTCTCCCTTCTCACGCCTCGTCTCCCTTCTCACCCCTCGTCTCCCTTCTCACCCCTCGTCTCACCCCTCGTCTCCCTTCTCACGCCTCGTCTCCCTTCTCACCCCTCGTCTCACCCCTCGTCTCCCTTCTCACGCCTCGTCTCCCTTCTCACCCCTCGTCTCACCCCTCGTCTCCCTTCTCACGCCTCGTCTCCCTTCTCACGCCTCGTCTCCCTTCTCACGCCTCGTCTCCCTTCTCACCCCTCGTCTCACGCCTCGTCTCTCTTCTCACGCCTCGTCTCCCTTCTCACGCCTCGTCTCCCTTCTCACGCCTCGTCTCCCTTCTCACCCCTCGTCTCACGCCCCGTCTCCCTTCTCACCCCTCGTCTCCCTTCTCACCCCTCGTCTCTCTTCTCACCCCTCGTCTCACCCCTCGTCTCCCTTCTCACGCCTCGTCTCCCTTCTCACGCCTCGTCTCCCTTCTCACGCCTCGTCTCCCTTCTCACCCCTCGTCTCCCTTCTCACCCCTCGTCTCCCTTCTCACCCCTCGTCTCCCTTCTCACGCCTCGTCTCCCTTCTCACGCCTCGTCTCCCTTCTCACGCCTCGTCTCCCTTCTCACGCCTCGTCTCCCTTCTCACGCCTCGTCTCCCTTCTCACCCCTCGTCTCCCTTCTCACGCCTCGTCTCACGCCTCGTCTCCCTTCTCACGCCTCGTCTCCCTTCTCGCGCCTCGTCTCCCTTCTCGCGCCTCGTCTCCCTTCTCGCGCCTCGTCTCCCTTCTCGCGCCTCGTCTCCCTTCTCGCCTCGTCTCCCTTCTCGCGCCTCGTCTCCCTTCTCGCGCCTCGTCTCCCTTCTCGCGCCTCGTCTCCCTTCTCGCGCCTCGTCTCCCTTCTCGCGCCTCGTCTCCCTTCTCGCGCCTCGTCTCCCTTCTCGCGCCTCGTCTCCCTTCTCGCGCCTCGTCTCCCTTCTCGCGCCTCGTCTCCCTTCTCGCGCCTCGTCTCCCTTCTCGCGCCTCGTCTCCCTTCTCACCCCTCGTCTCCCTTCTCACCCCTCGTCTCCCTTCTCACCCCTCGTCTCCCTTCTCGCGCCTCGTCTCCCTTCTCGCGACTCGTCTCCCTTCTCGCGACTCGTCTCCCTTCTCACGCCTCGTCTCCCTTCTCACCCCTCGTCTCCCTTCTCACCCCTCGTCTCCCTTCTCACCCCTCGTCTCCCTTCTCACGCCTCGTCTCCCTTCTCACCCCTCGTCCACCCCTCGTCTCCCTTCTCACGCCTCGTCTCCCTTCTCACGCCTCGTCTCCCTTCTCACGCCTCGTCTCCCTTCTCACCCCTCGTCTCCCTTCTCACCCCTCGTCTCCTACGCCTCGTCTCCCTTCTCACGCCTCGTCTCCCTTCTCACGCCTCGTCTCCCTTCTCACTCGTCTCCCTTCTCACGCCTCGTCTCCCTTCTCACGCCCTCGTCTCCCTTCTCACGCCTCGTCTCCCTTCTCACGCCTCGTCTCCCTTCTCACGCCTCGTCTCCCTTCTCAGCCTGTCTCTTTCCTCGTCTCCCTTCTCACCCCTCGTCTCCCTTCTCACCCCTCGTCTCCCTTCTCACCCCTCGTCTCCCTTCTCACGCCTCGTCTCCCTTCTCACGCCTCGTCTCCCTTCTCACCCTCGTCTCCCTTCTCACGCCTCGTCTCCCTTCTCACGCCTCGTCTCCCTTCTCACGCCTCGTCTCCCTTCTCACGCCTCGTCTCCCTTCTCACCCTCGTCTCCCTTCTCACGCCTCGTCTCCCTTCTCACGCCTCGTCTCCCTTCTCACCCTCGTCTCCCTTCTCACCCCTCGTCTCCCTTCTCATGTCTCCCTTCTCACGCCTCGTCTCCCTTCTCACCCCTCGTCTCCCTTCTCACGCCTCGTCTCCCTTCTCACCCTCGTCTCCCTTCTCACCCCTCGTCTCCCTTCTCACCCCTCGTCTCCCTTCTCACCCCTCGTCTCCCTTCTCACCCCTCGTCTCCCTTCTCACGCCTCGTCTCCCTTCTCACGCCTCGTCTCCCTTCTCACCCCTCGTCTCCCTTCTCACCCCTCGTCTCCCTTCTCACGCCTCGTCTCCTTCTCACCCTCGTCTCCCTTCTCACCCCTCGTCTCCCTTCTCACGCCTCGTCTCCCTTCTCACCCTCGTCTCCCTTCTCACCCCTCGTCTCCCTTCTCACCCCTCGTCTCCCTTCTCACCCCTCGTCTCCCTTCTCACGCCTCGTCTCCCTTCTCACCCCGTCTCCCTTCTCACCCCTCGTCTCCCTTCTCACGCCTCGTCTCCCTTCTCACGCCTCGTCTCCCTTCTCACCCCTCGTCTCCCTTCTCACCCCTCGTCTCCTTCTCACGCCTCGTCTCCCTTCTCACCCCTCGTCTCCCTTCTCACGCCTCGTCTCCCTTCTCACCCCTCGTCTCCCTTCTCACCCCTCGTCTCCCTTCTCACCCCTCGTCTCCCTTCTCACGCCTCGTCTCCCTTCTCACCCCTCGTCTCCCTTCTCACGCCTCGTCTCCCTTCTCACCCCTCGTCTCCCTTCTCACCCCTCGTCTCCCTTCTCACGCCTCGTCTCCCTTCTCACGCCCCGTCTCCCTTCTCACCCCTCGTCTCCCTTCTCACGCCCTCGTCTCCCTTCTCACCCCTCGTCTCCCTTCTCACCCCCCGTCTCCCTTCTCACCCCTCGTCTCCCTTCTCACGCCTCGTCTCCCTTCTCGCCCCTCGTCTCCCTTCTCACCCCTCGTCTCCCTTCTCACGCCTCGTCTCCCTTCTCACCCCTCGTCTCCCTTCTCACCCCTCGTCTCCCTTCTCACCCC
>NW_027253302.1:0-16551 GCF_044704955.1 Pristiophorus japonicus
CCATTTTCTCTCTCCCCATTTCTCTCTCTCCCCCCATTTCTCTCTCTCCCCATTTCTCTCTCTCCCCCATTTCTCTCTCTCCCCCATTTCTCTCTCCCCCCATTTTCTCTCTCTCCCCCATTTCTCTCTCTCCCCATTTCTCTCTCTCCCCCATTTCTCTCTCTCACCCCATTTCTCTCTCTCCCCCATTTCTCTCTCTTCCCCCATTTCTCTCTCTCCCCCATTTCTCTCTCTTCCCCCATTTCTCTCTTCCCCCATTTCTCTCTCCCCCATTTCTCTCTCTCCCCCCATTTCTCTCTCTCCCCCATTTCTCTCTCTCCCCCATTCTCTCTCTCCCCCCATTTCTCTCTCTCCCCCATTCTCTCTCCCCCCATTTCCTCTCTCCCCCCATTTCTCTCTCTCCCCCCATCTCTCTCTCCCCCCCATTTCTCTCTCTCCCCCCATTTCTCTCTCTCCCCCCATTTCTCTCTCTCCCCCCATTTCTCTCTCTCCCCCATTTCTCTCTCCCCCCCATTTCTCTCTCTCCCCCATTTCTCTCTCTCCCCCCATTTCTCTCTCTCCCCCATTTCTCTCTCTCCCCCATTTCTCTCTCTCCCCCCATTTCTCTCTCTCCCCCCATTTCTCTCTCTCCCCCATTTCCTCTCTCCCCCATTTCTCTCCTCTCCCCCCATTTCTCTCTCTCCCCCCATTTCTCTCTCTCCCCCCATTTCTCTCTCTCTCCCCCCATTTCTCTCTCTCCCCCCATTTCTCTCTCTCCCCCCATTTCTCTCTCTCCCCCCATTTCTCTCTCTCTCCCCCATTTCTCTCTCTCTCCCCCCATTTCTCTCCCCCATTTCTCTCCCCCCATTTCTCTCTCCCCCATTTCTCTCTCTCCCCCCATTTCTCTCCCCCCCATCTCTCCCCCCCATTTCTCTCTCCCCCCCATTTCTCTCTCCCCCCATTTCTCTCTCCCCCCATTTCTCTCTCCCCCATTTCTCTCTCCCCCCATTTCTCTCTCCCCCCATTTCTCTCCCCCCCATTTCTCTCTCCCCCCATTTCTCTCTCCCCCCATTTCTCTCTCCCCCCATTTCTCTCTCCCCCCATTTCTCTCTCCCCCATTTCTCTCTCCCCCCATTTCTCTCTCCCCCATTTCTCTCCCCCTATTTCTCTCTCCCCCTATTTCTCTCTCCCCCATTTCTCTCTCCCCCCATTTCTCTCTCCCCCCATTTCTCTCTCCCCCCCATTTCTCTCTCCCCCATTTCTCTCTCCCCCATTTCTCTCTCCCCCATTTCTCTCTCCCCAATTCTCTCTCCCCCATTTCTCTCTCCCCCATTTCTTTCTCTCTCCCCCATTTCTCTCTCCCCCATTTCTCTCTCTCCCCCCATTTCTCTCTCTCTCTCCCCCATTTCTCTCTCTTCCCCCCATTTCTCTCTCTCCCCCCATTTCTCTCTCCCCCCATTTCTCTCTCTTCCCCCCATTTCTCTCTCTTCCCCCCATTTCTCTCTCTTCCCCCCATTTCTCTCTCCCCCCATTTCTCTCTCTTCCCCCCATTTCTCTCTCTTCCCCCCATTTCTCTCTCTTCCCCCCATTTCTCTCTCTTCCCCCATTTCTCTCTCTTCCCCCCATTTCTCTCTCTTCCCCCATTTCTCTCTCTTCCCCCCATTTCTCTCTCTTCCCCCCATTTCTCTCTCTTCCCCCATTTCTCTCTCTTCCCCCCATTTCTCTCTCTTCCCCCCATTTCTCTCTCTTCCCCCCATTTCTCTCTCTTCCCCCATTTCTCTCTCTTCCCCCCATTTCTCTCTCTTCCCCCCATTTCTCTCTCTCCCCCCATTTCTCTCTCTCTCTCTCTCCCCCCATTTCTCTCTCTCTCTCCCCCCATTTCTCTCTCTCTCCCCCCATTTCTCTCTCTCTCTTTCCCCCCATTTCTCTCTCTCCCCCCATTTCTCTCTCATCCCTCATTGCTCTCTCCCCCCTCATTGCTCTCTCGCCCCCCCATTTCTCCCTCGCCCCCCCACTCCTTTCTGTCTTCCCTCTTTTCCTTCTCCCCCCTTCTCCTCGTCCCTCCCCCTCATTCTCTTAATCCCCTCATTCTCTTAATCCCCCCCTTCTCTTTGATCCTCCCCCCTTCTCTTCGTCCTCCCCCCATTCTCTTCACCCCCCACCCCCCCCTTCTCTTCTTCCCGCCACCTTTTCTCTCTTCCCGTTCCTTCATCATCGCAATCCTGGAACTCCCTCCCTAACAGCACTGTGGGAGTACCTTCACACGGACTGCAGTGGGTCAAGAAGGCAGCTCACCATTATCTTCTAGAGGGCAACTAGGGATGGGAAATAAGTGCCAGCCTTGCCATCAACGCTCACATCCCAGGAACGAATGATAAGAAATAATATTGCATTTCTACAGTACCTTTTAAAATGTCCCAAGACACTTCACAAGACAAGAACTGACACCGATCCACATAAAGTGACCAAAAGCTTGGTCAAAGAAGTGGGTTTTAAGGAGGGGAGAGAAGCGGAGAGGTTGAGAAAGGGAATTCCAGAGCTTGGGGACTAGGCAGCTGAAAGTTCTGGGATCAGCAGTGTAGCTTTGTCATCGTGATGTGGGGTGACTCAGCCCTGAGTCATGTGTAGGCTCCTCTCCTGCCCTTTCAGCCCCCACTCATCCCTTCAGACTCCTCCAGCTGGAAATGTCAGTTATCCCATTAACACCTTGTGTCCCCGACCCTCCTGGAATCATAGAATCATAGAAATTTACAGCACGGAAGGAGGTCATTTCGGCCCTTCGTGTCCGCACTGGCCGACAAAGAGCCATCCAGCCTAATCCTACTTTCCAGCTCTTGGTCCGTAGCCCTGTAGGTTATGGCACAAGTGCATAAACAAACAACATTTAATGTGGTGAGGGTTTCTGCCTCTACCACCTTTTCAGGCAGTAATCTTCTATTACTGTTATTCTTTTAAAACGAACACAATAGGCTTATGACAAAAGTTTATGGCATGTGGAGTCCGAAGATGAAAAATAGCGATGGATAGCAAATTGGCTAAAAATAACATATAGAAAGCAGAGAGTAGGGGTAAAGGGTAGTTATTCTGGTAGAAAGCGGTGTTCCACAAGGATCAGTGCTGGGACCACTGTTATTCATAATTGACATTCATAATTTGGGCTTTGGAATAAATAGCTCAATATTATTTGTAGCTGATGCCAAACTGGAGGAGGTAGCTAACACTGAGGAAGAATGCAACATAATACAAGAAGATATTAGAACATTTGCAAACCGGGCAGTGAAGTGGCAAGTGAAGTTTAACATAGATAAATGTGAGGTGATGCACTTTGGTAGGAAAAACTGAAAGATCACCCACACGTTGGAAAATAAGGAACAGAACGGGGTCAAAGAGCAAAGGGATCTGGGGTACAGGTGAACAAGTCAGTAAAAGTCACAAAGTAATTAAAAATGCCAACAAAGCACTGGGATTTATTTCTAGGGGTATAGAATTCAAAAGTAGTGAAAAGAAAGAAAGACTGACTTGGATTTATATAGCACCTTTCACGACCACTGGACGTCCTACAGCTATTGAAGTGTAGTCACTGTTGTAATGTGGGAAATGCGGCAGCTAATTTGTGCACAGCAACAGCAATGTGATAATGACCAGATCATCTGTTTTTGTTATGTTGATTGAAGGATAAATATTGGCCCAGGACACCGGGGAGAACTCCGCTGCTCTTCTTCAAAATTGTGCCATGGGATCTTTACGTCCACCTGAGAAAGCAGACGGGGCCTCGGTTTGAGGGCACCTCCGACAGTGCAGCGCTCCCGCAGCACTGCACTGGGAGCATCAGCCTGGATTTGTTTTGTCCACAACCTTCTGACTCCGAGGCGAGAGTGCTACCTACTGAGCCACTGCTGTTATATGAAGTTGTGTTAAACTTGGATAGGACCCTGGTCAGGCCGAACTGTGCACAGTTCTGGTCTCCATACTATAAAAAGGACATAGAAGCACTGGAGAAAGTGCAGAAAAGATTTACAAGGGTGGTACCAGAACTGAGAGATTACAGCTGTCGGTATAGATTGAACCGGTGGGACTTTTTTCTATAGAAAAGAGATTTAGTGGAGATCTGATAGTTACATTGAGTCTACAGCACCGAAACAGGCCATTCAGCCCTTCAGGTCCATGGCAATATTTATGTTCCACAAAGGCCTCCTCCAACCCTTCTTCATCTAATCCTATCGTCATACCCTTCTCGTCCTTTCTCCATCGTGTGCTTCTTTCTATAGCTTATACTTAAATGTATCTGTGCTATTTATGGTAGCAAGTGATTTATTCTTACCACACTTTACCTAAAAGACATTTCTCCTGAATTCTTTAGTCCACCTCAAGTGGAAACTGTTAGGCCTTGAATAAAAAGTCAGACTAGATACTGCAAGCTCAAAGTAAGGTGTGACCATAGCCCTTTATTACAGATCTCAGACTGCCTCTCCAGCCTGTGAGGCCTCCTTATATACAGGTGCTCCCAAGGGATTGTGGGATTCCTTGGGACTCCAGGGGATAAGCCCACAGGTGGTTAGACATGGTATTTACAGGTTTACATACATAACAGAAACAATTTCTCCACTGCTACCCTAACAGACCCTTTCATTATCTTAAAGACCTCAAACAGGTCTTCCCTCAGCCTTCTCTGTTCTGGAGAAAAGATCTCCAGCCTGTTCAGTCGTTCCCAATGGTTATAATCTCTCAGTTCTGCTAGCATCCTTGTGAATATTTATTGCACCTTCTCCAGTCCCTTTATATCCTTTTTATAATATGGAGACCAGAACTGCGCACAGTGCTCCAAATGTGGTCTAACCAAGCAAGCTTAAATGGAGGTTTTTAAAATGATGAATGGGTTGGACAGGTTAGATGCGGAGAGAATGCTTCCACTTGTGGGAGAATGCAAAACTAGAGGCCTTACATACAAGATAGTAACTGATAAATTCAATAGGGAAATAGGAGAAACATCGTTACTCAGAAAATGGTTAGAATGGAAACGCACTACCAAAGGAAGTGGTTGAGACAAATTGCTTAGATATTTTCAAAATGAAACTAGACGAATACATGAGAGAAAAGGCAGATGAAAGATGTGCTGAAATGCTGAGATGAGGTCGATGGAATGGGAGACTCGTGTGCAGTCTAAACAGCAGCACAGACTAGTTGGGCCGAATGGCCTGTATCTGTACTATATATTCTATATAATATTAGGTTACTGGGTTGCATCCCTCAATATCCTTTTTGCAATAGGGAGATCAAAAGTCCACACAGATACGGCCTCCCCAGGGCTAAATACGGTTTTAAAATAACACTCCCAGTGCAGTGCTGAGGGAGCACCGCACTGTCGGAGGTGCCGTCTTTCGGATGAGACGTTAAACCGAGGCCCCGTCTGCTCTCTCGGGTGGACGTGAAAGATCCTAGGGCACTATTTCGAAGAAGAGCAGGGGGAGTTCTCCCCGATGTCCTGACCAATATTTATCCCTCAATCAACATAACAAAAACAGATTATCTGATCATTATCACATTGCTGTTTGTGGGAGCTTGCGGTGCGCAAGTTGGTTGCCGCGTTTCCCACTTTACAACAGCGACTACGGTCCAAAAGTACTTCATTGGCTGTAAGGTGTTTTGGGATGTCCGGTGGTCATGAAAGGCGCTATATAGATGCAATTCTTTTTTCTTTCTCTGGATTCATGTTATTTCCCCTGGCTGTTTCCAACATTGCGTTTACTCACGTGTAAAGCTCATGTAACTATGCCGTGGTGATGTTTTCCTTGAACTGGCAGCGCAGTTAGTGAGAGCACCTTTTATGTGAATCTCTATTCTTGGTTTCCATGCTTGATAACGCAAAACATTCTGGAATTCATAGTAACGAGGTTGCCTCCCATCCCTAACATGGTCCAGAATTCCTGTTGTTTTATTCCCTGGTCTGTAGGAACAGGAGGAGGCCATTTGGCCCCTCGAACCTGTCCCGCCATTCAATTATATCATGGCTCTTCTGTACCTCCACCTCACGTGCCCAACTTTGTTCCACTTCCCTCGATACCCTTACCCAACAACAATCCCTCAGAGGGTTATGAATCTTTGGGATTCTCTGCTCTGGAGGGCTGTGAGTGCTCAGTCTCTGAATATATTCAAGGCGGAGATCGATAGACTCTAGGGGAATTAACAACAACAACGTGTATTTATATAGTGCCTTTACCGTAGTGAAACGTCCCAGGAGTATTATGCGCTAAAAATTTGATACCGAGCCACATATTTAGAAGTTAGCGCAGGTGAGGTAGGTTTAAGGAGCATCTTGAAGGAGGAAAGAGAGGTAGAGAGGTGGAGAGGTTTAGGCAGGGAGTTCCAGAGCTTAGGGGCCAGGCAACAGAAGGCACGGCCACCGATGGTTGAGCGATTATAATCAGGGATGCTCAGGAGGGCAGAATTAGAGGAGCACAGACATCTTGGGGGGTTGAGGGGCTGGAGGAGATTACAGAGATAGGGAGGGGGAGGCGAGTCCATGGAGGGATTTGAAAACAAGGATGAGTTTTGAAATTGAGGCGTTACTTAACTGGAAGCCAATGCGTGCACAGGGGTGAATCGAGGGATACGGAGATTGGGCGGGAAAGAGGAGTTAAGTTCAAAGATCGGCCGAGAGGCCGTATGTCCTGCTCCTATTTCTTATGTTCTTATCTATCTATCTCTGCCATGAACGTGTGGAGCTGCTCTCACTGTCCTGGTCTGTTTCTGGTGAAGTGGGATGAGTCAGCGTGTAGGCTGCTCTCTCAGCCCCCCCACTGATCCCTGTACACTCCTCCAGTTCCAAATATCAGTAATCCCATTAACTCCTTGTGTCTCCCCCCATCCCCCCCAATCTCCACTGCTCTCAATCACATTATCTTAATGTTTGTTGTGAGCAGCAAAGGCTGGTGTTACCCTCGAGGGCATTGAGGATCACTCACATCAGTGTGGGACTGGAGCCATGCATGGGCCAGACTTGGGGCTGGACTGGGTAAGGGGGGGGCGGACTGGGTAAAGGGGGGGGGGGGGCTGGACTGGGTAAGAGGGGGAGGGGGAGCCGGACTGGGTGGTGGGGGGCTGGACTGGGTAAGAGGGGGAGGGGGGGCCGGACTGGGTGGTGGGGGGGCTGGACTGGGTAAGGGGGGGACGGACTGGGTAAAGGGGGGGGCTGGACTGGGTAAGAGGGGGCCGGACTGGGTGGTGGGGGGCTGGACTGGGTAAGGGGGGGGGGGGTGGGCCGGACCGGACTGGGTAAGGGGGGGCCCACTTGGTAGGGGGTGCGCCGGACTGGGTAAGGGGGGGGCTAGAACCTCTCTGAGCCAGTTGGCTTTTTTAAGGTTTTATATATTTTTTTTTTCCTCCCTGCTGCCAGGTTTTTTGAATTTGCAAGTTGCGGAGGTCGGATTTGAACTCGCGACCTCTAGGGCCACCGGGCTGCATTGGCCGGTATGTTTGAGCTGGGCCTGGTGGGCACCGGATTCTCTCTCTCTCTCAGGGGCCGGTGAATCTGGCCAGTTTGCCGAGTTGTGGCGGCCAGGGAAACCCAGGGCAGATTAAAATGCTCTCGTGTTGCAGCCTTGCCTGTCGGTGAGTGGGAGGGGGCAGAGCGAGTGACGAACAGCAGTGAATAGGCTTGTGCCTGTCGGGGAGGGAGGGGGCAAAGCTTGCTAACTTTCAGTTTCACTTCCTATGTGTGTGGGCTGGCGTTACTCTATATCATGTGACGGGGAGGGCGTCTCTTTCAGCTGTTGCCTGACAGGAAGCAGCCGGCACATCTCCAGGCAGCTGGGGGCATCCCTCGCAGGTATGTAGCCTTCTTGTTGCACTGGAGACTGTGGCATTTAAGGGGAAGAGGGAGAAGGGAAGAGAAGGCTTTGCTGATGAGGTGTGAAGACGTGTAGGGCTAGGAGCAGGCTCGTGTGGAAGTTTAAAAGCGTTAGCTGTGACTCAGTAGCACCTCGCTCGCCTCTGGATCAGAAGGTTGTGATTTCGAGGAGGTAACCAGGAGTGTCAGCGTACGATGCAGTGTATATGGACTTTAGCAAAGCTTTTGACAAGGTCCCACAATGGCAGACTGATCACAGAAGTAAAAGCCCTTGGGATCCAAGGCAAAGTGGCAAGTTGGATCCAAAATTGGCAGGAAGCAAAAGGTAATGGTTGATGGGTGTTTTTGCGACAGGAAGGCTGTATCCCAGTGGGGTTCCGCAGGGCTCAGTACGAGGTCCCTTGCTTTTTGTGATATACATCAATGCTCTAAAATTGAATATAGGGGGTATGGTTAAGAAGTTTGCAGATGAGACTAAAATCGGCTGTGTGGTTGATAACGAAAAAGAAAGCTGTAGACTGCAGGAAGATGTCAATCTACTGGTCAGGTGGGCAGAACAGTGGCAAATGGAATTTAATCCCGAGAAGTGTGAGGTGATGCATTTAGAGAGGGCTAACAAGGCAAGGGAATACACATTAAAAGGTTGGACACTGAGAAGTGTAGAGGAACAAAGAGATCTTGGAGTGCATGTCCACAGATCCCTGAAGGTCGCAGGCCGGTTCGATAAGGTGTTTAAGAAGGCATACCGAAAACTTGCCTTTATCAGCTGAGGCATAGAATATGCATGGATAAAGGGGAAACAGTGGGTGTGATGTATTTGGACTTCCAGAAGGCATTTGACAAGGTGCCACATAAAAGGTTACTACACAAGATAAAAGTTCACGGGGTTGGTGGTAATATATTAGCGGAGAGAGGATTGGTGAACGAACAGAGTCGGGATAAATGGTTCATTTTCGGGTTGGCAATCAGTAACCAGTGGGGCGCCACAGGGATCAGTGCTGGGACCCCAACTATTTACAATCTATATTAACAACTTGGAAGAAGGGGACCGAGAGTAATGTAGCCAAGTTTGCTGACGATACAAAGATGGGAGGATGTGTGAGGAGGACACAAAATCTGCAAAAGGACACAGACAGGCTAAGTGAATTGGCAAAAATTTGGCAGATGGAGTATAATGTTGGAAAGTGTGAGGTCATGAACTTTGGCAGAAAAAAATCAAAGAGCAAGTTATTATTTAAATGGAGAAAAATTGCAAAGTGCCGCGGGACCTGGGAGTACACAAAAGGTTAGTATGCAGGGACAGCAAGTGACCAGGAGGGCAATGGATTCTTGGCCTTTATTGCAAAGGGGATGGACTATAAAAACAGAGAAGTCTGGCTGCAATTATACAGGGTATTGGTGAGGCCACACCTGGAATACTGCGTGCAGTTTTGGTTTCCATATTTACGAAAGGATATATTTGCTTTGGAGGCAGTTCTGAGAAGGTTCACTCGGTTGATTCCGGGGATGAGGGGGTTGACTTATGAGGAAAGGTTGAGTACGTTGGGCCTCTACTCACTGGAATTCAGAAGCATGAGAGATGATCTTATCGAAACGTATAAGATTATGAGACGGCTTGACAAGGTGGATGCAGAAAGGATGTTTCCACTGATAGGGGAGACGAGAACTAGGGGGCATAATCTTAGAATAAGGGGCCGCCCATTTAAAACTGAGATGAGGAGGAATTTCTTCTCTGAGGGTTGTAAATCTGTAGAATTCACTGCCTCAGAGAGCTGTGGAAGCCGGGACATTGAATAAATTTAAGACAGAGATAGACAGTTTCTTAACCGATAAGGGAATAAGGGGTTATGGGGAGCGGGCAGGAAAGTGGACCTGACTCCATGATCAGATCAGCCATGATCTTATTAAATGGTGGAGCAGGCTCGAGGGGCCGTATGGCCTACTCCTGCTCCTATTTCTTATGTTGTTATAAGGGTGGGGGTGGAGATGGAAGATGGGTATGCTTGGACAGTATAAAACACTGGTTAGGCCACAGCTGGAGTACTGCATGCAGTTCTGCTCACCACATGACAGGAAGGATTTGATTGCACTGGATTTACGAGGATGTTGCTGGGAGTGAAGAATCTAAGCTATGAGAACAGATTGGATAGGCTGGATTTGTTTTCATTGGAACTGAGCAGGCTGAGGTTAGACCTCATTGAGGTGCATACAATGATGAGGGACCTAGAAATAGTGGATAGAAAGGACCATCCCTCTCCCTCCCCCTTCCCTCGCTTCCCCTCCCCCTCCCCGCGCTCCCCCTCCCCCTCCCCGCGCTCCCCCTCCCCCTTCCCACGCTCCCCCTCCCCCTTCCCTCGCTCCCCCTCCCCCTTCCCTCACTCTCCCTCCTCCCCACTCTCCCTCCCCCTCCACTCTCCCTCCCCCACCCTCCCCTCGCTCTCCCTCCAACTCCCCTTGCTCTCCCTACCATTCCGTCGGTCTCCCTTCCCCCTGCTCTTCCTCCCGCTCTCCCTCCACCTTCCCTCGCTCCCCCTACCCCTACCCCTCGCTCCTGCTCCCCCTCGCTCCTGCTCCCCCTCGCTCCTGCCCTCCCTCCCCCTCGCTCCCCCTCCCCCTCGCTCCCGCTCTCCCTCCCCCTGGCCTCGCTCTCCCTCCCCCTGGCCTCGCTCTCCCTCCCCCTGGCCTCGCTCTCCCTCCCCCTGGCCTCGCTCTCCCTCCCCCTGGCCTCGCTCTCCCTCCGCCTGGCCTCGCTCTCCCTCCGCCTGGCCTCGCTCTCCCTCCGCCCTGGCCTCGCTCTCCCTCCCCCTGGCCTCGCTCTCCCTCCCCCTGGCCTCGCTCTCCCTCCCCCTGGCCTCGCTCTCCCTCCCCCTGGCCTCGCTCTCCCTCCCCCTGGCCTCGCTCTCCCTCCCCCTGGCCTCGCTCTCCCTCCCCCTGGCCTCGCTCTCCCTCCCCCTGGCCTCGCTCTCCGTTCCCCCTGGCCTCGCTCTCCGTTCCCCCTGGCCTCGCTCTCCGTTCCCCCTGGCCTCGCTCTCCCTCCCCCTGGCCTCGCTCTCCCTCCCCCTGGCCTCGCTCTCCCTCCCCCTGGCCTCGCTCTCCCTCCCCCTGGCCTCGCTCTCCCTCCCCCTGGCCTCGCTCTCCCTCCCCCTGGCCTCGCTCTCCCTCCCCTGGCCTCGCTCTCCCTCCCCCTGGCCTCGCTCTCCCTCCCCCTGGCCTCGCTCTCCCTCCCCCTGGCCTCGCTCTCCCTCCCCTTCCCTCCCCTCGCTCTCCCTCCCCTTCCCTCCCCTCGCTCTCCCTCCCCTTCCCTCCCCTCGCTCTCCCTCCCCTTCCCTCCCCTCGCTCTCCCTCCCCTTCCCTCCCCTCGCTCTCCCTCCCCCTGGCCTCGCTCTCCCTCCCCCTGGCCTCGCTCTCCCTCCCCCTGGCCTCGCTCTCCCTCCCCCTGGCATCGCTCCCCCTTCCCACCCCTCGCTCTCCCTCCCCTTCCCACCCCTCGCTCTCCCTCCCCTTCCCTCCCCTCGCTCTCCCTCCCCTTCCCTCCCCTCGCTCTCCCTCCCCTCCCCTCGCTCTCCCCTCCCCTTCCCTCCCCTCGCTCTCCCTCCCCTTCCCTCCCCTCGCTCTCCCTCCCCTTCCCTCCCCTCGCTCTCCCTCCCCCTTCCCTCCCCTCGCTCTCCCTCCCCTTCCCCTCCCCTCGCTCTCCCTCCCCTTCCCTCCCCTCGCTCTCCCTCCCCTTCCCTCCCCCTCGCTCTTTCCCTCCCCTCGCTCTCCCTCCCCTTCCCTCCCCTCGCTCTCCCTCCCCTTCCCTCCCCTCGCTCTCCCTCCCCTTCCCTCCCCTCGCTCTCCCTCCCCTTCCCTCCCCTCGCTCTCCCTCCCCTTCCCTCCCCTCGCTCTCCCTCCCCTTCCCTCCCCTCGCTCTCCCTCCCCTTCCCTCCCCTCGCTCTCCCTCCCCTTCCCTCCCCTCGCTCTCCCTCCCCTTCCCTCCCCTCGCTCTCCCTCCCCTTCCCTCCCCTCGCTCTCCCTCCCCTTCCCTCCCCTCGCTCTCCCTCCCCTTCCCTCCCCTCGCTCTCCCTCCCCTTCCCTCCCCTCGCTCTCCCTCCCCTTCCCTCCCCTCGCTCTCCCTCCCCTTCCCTCCCCTCGCTCTCCCTCCCCTTCCCTCCCCTCGCTCTCCCTCCCCTTCCCTCCCCTCGCTCTCCCTCCCCTTCCCTCCCCTCGCTCTCCCTCCCCTTCCCTCCCCTCGCTCTCCTCCCCTTCCCTCCCCTCGCTCTCCCTCCCCTTCCCTCCCCTCGCTCTCCCTCCCCTTCCCTCCCCTCGCTCTCCCTCCCCTTCCCTCCCCTCGCTCTCCCTCCCCTTCCCTCCCCTCGCTCTCCCTCCCCTTCCCTCCCCTCGCTCTCCCTCCCCTTCCCTCCCCTCGCTCTCCCTCCCCTTCCCTCCCCTCGCTCTCCCTCCCCTTCCCTCCCCTCGCTCTCCCTCCCCTTCCCTCCCCTCGCTCTCCCTCCCCTTCCCTCCCCTCGCTCTCCCTCCCCTTCCCTCCCCTCGCTCTCCCTCCCCTTCCCTCCCCTCGCTCTCCCTCCCCTTCCCTCCCCTCGCTCTCCCTCCCCTTCCCTCCCCTCGCTCTCCCTCCCCTTCCCTCCCCTCGCTCTCCCTCCCCTTCCCTCCCCTCGCTCTCCCTCCCCTTCCCTCCCCTCGCTCTCCCTCCCCTTCCCTCCCCTCGCTCTCCCTCCCCTTCCCTCCCCTCGCTCTCCCTCCCCTTCCCTCCCCTCGCTCTCCCTCCCCTTCCCTCCCCTCGCTCTCCCTCCCCTTCCCTCCCCTCGCTCTCCCTCCCCTTCCCTCCCCTCGCTCTCCCTCCCCTTCCCTCCCCTCGCTCTCCCTCCCCTTCCCTCCCCTCGCTCTCCCTCCCCTTCCCTCCCCTCGCTCTCCCTCCCCTTCCCTCCCCTCGCTCTCCCTCCCCTTCCCTCCCCTCGCTCTCCCTCCCTCCCCTTCCCTCCCCTCGCTCTCCCTCCCCTTCCCTCCCCTCGCTCTCCCTCCCCTTCCCTCCCCTCGCTCTCCCTCCCCTTCCCTCCCCTCGCTCTCCCTCCCCTTCCCTCCCCTCGCTCTCCCCTCCCCTCGCTCTCCCTCCCCTTCCCTCCCCTCGCTCTCCCTCCCCTTCCCTCCCCTCGCTCTCCCTCCCCTTCCCTCCCCTCGCTCTCCCTCCCCTTCCCTCCCCTCGCTCTCCCTCCCCTTCCCTCCCCTCGCTCTCCCTCCCCTTCCCTCCCCTCGCTCTCCCTCCCCTTCCCTCCCCTCGCTCTCCCTCCCCTTCCCTCCCCTCGCTCTCCCTCCCCTTCCCTCCCCTCGCTCTCCCTCCCCTTCCCTCCCCTCGCTCTCCCTCCCCTTCCCTCCCCTCGCTCTCCCTCCCCTTCCCTCCCCTCGCTCTCCCTCCCCTTCCCTCCCCTCGCTCTCCCTCCCCTTCCCTCCCCTCGCTCTCCCTCCCCTTCCCTCCCCTCGCTCTCCCTCCCCTTCCCTCCCCTCGCTCTCCCTCCCCTTCCCTCCCTCGCTCTCCCTCCCCTTCCCTCCCCTCGCTCTCCCTCCCCTTCCCTCCCCTCGCTCTCCCTCCCCTTCCCTCCCCTCGCTCTCCCTCCCCTTCCCTCCCCTCGCTCTCCCTCCCCTTCCCTCCCCTCGCTCTCCCTCCCCTTCCCTCCCCTCGCTCTCCCTCCCCTTCCCTCCCCTCGCTCTCCCTCCCCTTCCCTCCCCTCGCTCTCCCTCCCCTTCCCTCCCCTCGCTCTCCCTCCCCTTCCCTCCCCTCGCTCTCCCTCCCCTTCCCTCCCCTCGCTCTCCCTCCCCTTCCCTCCCCTCGCTCTCCCTCCCCTTCCCTCCCCTCGCTCTCCCTCCCCTTCCCTCCCCTCGCTCTCCCTCCCCTTCCCTCCCCTCGCTCTCCCTCCCCTTCCCTCCCCTCGCTCTCCCTCCCCTTCCCTCCCCTCGCTCTCCCTCCCCTTCCCTCCCCTCGCTCTCCCTCCCCTTCCCTCCCCTCGCTCTCCCTCCCCTTCCCTCCCCTCGCTCTCCCTCCCCTTCCCTCCCCTCGCTCTCCCTCCCCTTCCCTCCCCTCGCTCTCCCTCCCCTTCCCTCCCCTCGCTCTCCCTCCCCTTCCCTCCCCTCGCTCTCCCTCCCCTTCCCTCCCCTCGCTCTCCCTCCCCTTCCCTCCCCTCGCTCTCCCTCCCCTTCCCTCCCCTCGCTCTCCCTCCCCTTCCCTCCCCTCGCTCTCCCTCCCCTTCCCTCCCCTCGCTCTCCCTCCCCTTCCCTCCCCTCGCTCTCCCTCCCCTTCCCTCCCCTCGCTCTCCCTCCCCTTCCCTCCCCTCGCTCTCCCTCCCCTTCCCTCCCCTCGCTCTCCCTCCCTTCCCTCCCCTCGCTCTCCCTCCCCTTCCCTCCCCTCGCTCTCCCTCCCCTTCCCTCCCCTCGCTCTCCCTCCCCTTCCCTCCCCTCGCTCTCCCTCCCCTTCCCTCCCCTCGCTCTCCCTCCCCTTCCCTCCCCTCGCTCTCCCTCCCCTTCCCTCCCCTCGCTCTCCCTCCCCTTCCCTCCCCTCGCTCTCCCTCCCCTTCCCTCCCCTCGCTCTCCCTCCCCTTCCCTCCCCTCGCTCTCCCTCCCCTTCCCTCCCCTCGCTCTCCCTCCCCTTCCCTCCCCTCGCTCTCCCTCCCCTTCCCTCCCCTCGCTCTCCCTCCCCTTCCCTCCCCTCGCTCTCCCTCCCCTTCCCTCCCCTCGCTCTCCCTCCCCTTCCCTCCCCTCGCTCTCCCTCCCCTTCCCTCCCCTCGCTCTCCCTCCCCCTTCCCTCCCCTCGCTCTCCCTCCCCTTCCCTCCCCTCGCTCTCCCTCCCCTTCCCTCCCCTCGCTCTCCCTCCCCTTCCCTCCCCTCGCTCTCCCTCCCCTTCCCTCCCCTCGCTCTCCCTCCCCTTCCCTCCCCTCGCTCTCCCTCCCCTTCCCTCCCCTCGCTCTCCCTCCCCTTCCCTCCCCTCGCTCTCCCTCCCCTTCCCTCCCCTCGCTCTCCCTCCCCTTCCCTCCCCTCGCTCTCCCTCCCCTTCCCTCCCCTCGCTCTCCCTCCCCTTCCCTCCCCTCGCTCTCCCTCCCCTTCCCTCCCCTCGCTCTCCCTCCCCTTCCCTCCCCTCGCTCTCCCTCCCCTTCCCTCCCCTCGCTCTCCCTCCCCTTCCCTCCCCTCGCTCTCCCTCCCCTTCCCTCCCCTCGCTCTCCCTCCCCTTCCCTCCCCTCGCTCTCCCTCCCCTTCCCTCCCCTCGCTCTCCCTCCCCTTCCCTCCCCTCGCTCTCCCTCCCCTTCCCTCCCCTCGCTCTCCCTCCCCTTCCCTCCCCTCGCTCTCCCTCCCCTTCCCTCCCCTCGCTCTCCCTCCCCTTCCCTCCCCTCGCTCTCCCTCCCCTTCCCTCCCCTCGCTCTCCCTCCCCTTCCCTCCCCTCGCTCTCCCTCCCCTTCCCTCCCCTCGCTCTCCCTCCCCTTCCCTCCCCTCGCTCTCCCTCCCCTTCCCTCCCCTCGCTCTCCCTCCCCTTCCCTCCCCTCGCTCTCCCTCCCCTTCCCTCCCCTCGCTCTCCCTCCCCTTCCCTCCCCTCGCTCTCCCTCCCCTTCCCTCCCCTCGCTCTCCCTCCCCTTCCCTCCCCTCGCTCTCCCTCCCCTTCCCTCCCCTCGCTCTCCCTCCCCTTCCCTCCCCTCGCTCTCCCTCCCCTTCCCTCCCCTCGCTCTCCCTCCCCTTCCCTCCCCTCGCTCTCCCTCCCCTTCCCTCCCCTCGCTCTCCCTCCCCTTCCCTCCCCTCGCTCTCCCTCCCCTTCCCTCCCCTCGCTCTCCCTCCCCTTCCCTCCCCTCGCTCTCCCTCCCCTTCCCCCTCGCTCTCCCTCCCCTTCCCTCCCCTCGCTCTCCCTCCCCTTCCCTCCCCTCGCTCTCCCTCCCCTTCCCTCCCCTCGCTCTCCCTCCCCTTCCCTCCCCTCGCTCTCCCTCCCCTTCCCTCCCCTCGCTCTCCCTCCCCTTCCCTCCCCTCGCTCTCCCTCCCCTTCCCTCCCCTCGCTCTCCCTCCCCTTCCCTCCCCTCGCTCTCCCTCCCCTTCCCTCCCCTCGCTCTCCCTCCCCTTCCCTCCCCTCGCTCTCCCTCCCCTTCCCTCCCCTCGCTCTCCCTCCCCTTCCCTCCCCTCGCTCTCCCTCCCCTTCCCTCCCCTCGCTCTCCCTCCCCTTCCCTCCCCTCGCTCTCCCTCCCCTTCCCTCCCCTCGCTCTCCCTCCCCTTCCCTCCCCTCGCTCTCCCTCCCCTTCCCTCCCCTCGCTCTCCCTCCCCTTCCCTCCCCTCGCTCTCCCTCCCCTTCCCTCCCCTCGCTCTCCCTATGTACCCCTTCCCTCCCCTCGCTCTCCCTCCCCTTCCCTCCCCTCGCTCTCCCTCCCCTTCCCTCCCCTCGCTCTCCCTCCCTTCCCTCCCCTCGCTCTCCCTCCCCTTCCCTCCCCTCGCTCTCCCTCCCCTTCCCTCCCCTCGCTCTCCCTCCCCTTCCCTCCCCTCGCTCTCCCTCCCCTTCCCTCCCCTCGCTCTCCCTCCCCTTCCCTCCCCTCGCTCTCCCTCCCCTTCCCTCCCCTCGCTCTCCCTCCCCTTCCCTCCCCTCGCTCTCCCTCCCCTTCCCTCCCCTCGCTCTCCCTCCCCTTCCCTCCCCTCGCTCTCCCTCCCCTTCCCTCCCCTCGCTCTCCCTCCCCTTCCCTCCCCTCGCTCTCCCTCCCCTTCCCTCCCCTCGC